>NC_061517.1:10645000-10712500 GCF_022379125.1 Scophthalmus maximus
TCTTGAATAATTCGGTTTCTTAGTCGTCTATACGTCTTCAGTAGTAAATCAGAAGAATCAACCAGTTTTTAGAAAGTAAACAAATACATTTTGAAATATTTACTCACTTAAAATATAAGATTCTGGGTATTTTTTAAAATCTATTTTAGCTCTAACATTGTGGTGTGGAGTAGTCCAGTGGTCTGACAGTTTGGTGCTTTCATCAGTCTGTGGTTGGCGTGTTAAACGTTGGGCTGATTAACTGAAGGATTTCTATGCGGTAATTTAACTGCAAGTAGAAACCCACTTCCTTTGGAGGCCTCTTGTTTATGTGTCAGAGCGATAATTTAGCTTTACACTTACACTTGTCACCGTTGGGGAAGGCAAGGCGTTCGTAGTGGTGCAGCTATTGCCAATATTAGGGGGCACTGTCTACTCTTAGTAGTCTTTTTTTTTTTTCATTAGATCCAAAGGAAAGCGGCTAAACTGCCTTTCATTACCGCACCCATTACTCTTCTTTTTTTTTTTTTTAAACGGCCCAGCTTGTTTAGCTTGTGGCAGAATAATAAATGCCTTCCTTTTCAGTTTTTCTCTCATTTATCCATCAAACGTGGCTGAGGGTTGACACGGGGCCTTCAGTGGTATTTTTGCTGGTTTGAAGAGAAAATTATCACTTAAATTCTGTGTTGATATTATCCAAATCTTTTTTTCATGTAAGAGACAGGTGTTAAAATGTATGAGGTTCGCGTGACTCAAACTGGAGGATCGTGTAAAAGGTAGCAGAGAATGGAAATCTTTTTCCTTTTTTTGGGGGGGGGGGGTCTTTTCCCCGTTTCTCTCTCTGCAGTACCACTCGGCACTTACAGACCATGTCCAGATGTGGAGTTCCTGGAACCAGCTGCTTGTGTTTGTGTGTGTATGATCGGCTGGTGTGCAGCATGGACGCAGAGCTCACTCCATCACTGCTTCACCTGCGGATGTGTGTTGTCAGGGGATGGTGTGTGCGCAGCGCTTCCCTCACGCTGGCGTTTCCTTTTTAACTTTGTCAGCTGTCAAACTCTGAACCCGACCAAAAAGAAAAAAAAAGCCAGGCACATCTTTGTCACTTTTCTCTTAGAATGATTACACTTGACTGGGCAACATTATCGTTTTTTTGTAAGAATAATGTGGGAGCCACATGTGTAGTCTACAGCGGTTGCTTCAAAGTTTTGCAGTACTGGCTTTGTCCACAGAGTGGCAGTGTTCTCCAAGGATTAAGGCATGAACGCCGAGCCAAAGCTATGTGTGATGGCACACACACACACACACACACACACACACACACACACACACACACACACACACACATGCTGAGAGGCATAAATCTGGGCCTAATCGACTCTCCCCAGCCGCCGGTTCCCTGTAGACCCAATAATAACAGCTGCACCACTGGTCTGTTCCTGCCCAGTCCCGACCTGCTGCCAATGGTGTTCACACACATGCAGGCTCTCACTGTGAGATTTTTTCACTTGGAGATGGCATATCTACTTTCCTACATATCATGCTGCAGATTTCATACGGTCCTCTGGGGGCCTCTGGGTAGAGTTAGGGCCCACTACTGCATATGAAGACATCTCACTCAGTATTGGAGCACGCAGCCTCGCTCTGCTGTTGAGGAACGTAAGGGCTAAGCACTTATAGCTCCTTCGTTTTGTTTTTTTTGTTGTCTATAGTGTGACTGGCTTTAGAAGTCCTGCTGCTGCTGTTTTTGGCAGGCCCCCTCCGTGTGCTCCGGCACCCTGTCTGAAACACCGATGAAACTAAGAAAAAAAAAATGTAGCTTCTAAAAACTGGAAGTTCACGTCAGCACGTCGGTCTTTTTTTGTAATCTCCTTCCTGCTTATTATTTTTTCTTCATTTTCCTCACTTTCTAACGCTACCAGCCGGCCAGCTCCACTGAGCATCTTCTCCTCTCAATTCTCAACTGCCTTCTGTATTTGAGTGCCCATGAACATTTCCCACTCACTCTTTCTTTGTCTCCGATGCTGATATTTCTTTGTGGTAAAGTTAATTGGAGAGAGGCCTGTCCCGGGTGGGGCTTTTGAGGGCTCTGTTCTTGATTGGCTACTTTTAGCCTCCGCTAATGAGACCCCTCTGAACTAGCATGAGAAGACCACTGTAAATACCATCAGCAAACGCACACACACATTCACACACATTCACACACAGTCTCACACACACACACACACACACACACACACACACACACACACACACACACACACACACACACCAGTGATCCCTCCCTCCCCACCACACCCCGGGCACCACATACTCGCCACGCTCTGTTGATCGCCCAGAATGTTTGAGCGGAAAAAGTTTATCGGGACAAAATTACACCCCTCAAACCTTCTGCTCGCCCTCTCCCTATTTTCCCGGCAATGCTTTGATTCCCTCGCCGAGTTTCCCCTTTGTCTCCCTAAACTGCTCTTATAAGCTGATAGCCGGACACCTTTTCCCCCTTTTTTTGGCAAGCAAATGTGTTTCCTCTTTTCCTGATGGAGAAGGGATGCGAATGTGATTGATGAGTGTGTGTGTGTGTGTGTGTGTGTGTGTGTGTGTGTGTGTGTGTGTGTGCGCGTTCGCACACGTGTGTGTTACTTTGTAGAACCTGCGAATGTTGTAGTCTACACAAACTGTACATGACACCGTTGCCTTCAGGCTAGAATTGAACTTTCTGACCGTATCCTTCATTCAGGATGTCGGCACTTATTGCTATGTGTTGCGTTTGATCCTATTCATTCCATATGCTCGGTCCTCTGACACATGTGGAGCAGAGGAGACGGACTTTGATGACATGCCCTCTTGCATGACTTAGTTTCCCCCACGGAGAGACACAGCGGTTGAGAGAACTGTGCTCTTAAGTGTTGTTGATAAGGACCTAACACACACACACACATACTTTCTCCGAGGGACAGATTAATGTGCACAGTCAGACGAAGAGACGGAGAGAGACGCACACTGACACGTTAATACACATATGGTCAATGGGAGATTAGGGTTGTGGCAGCGGTGGGAGTGACAGTCTGTGGGACAGTAGTAATCATCTCTTATCCACAGATGACACGCACAACGTTTGCGTGCACAACATATTCTAGTTTTTGCCCTTATTCATACCAAAGTGATATTCCTGCCAAACTGTTTATTGATGAAACTGAATATTCCACAAATATTCCTATTCACATGCAGCACTGCGTGCTCCGATTAATGGTCTGTGCCATGTTGGTTTCACTGGTGGTGGACGTCTTTGACCAAAGCCTTCTTCTTTCATTCTCTCAACCACCGTATTGAAAAGGTTGGTTGGTGTAGTTTTTAAACTGTAATCGGGCAAGAGGCTGTGTCTTGCAAGCCGCAGTATAAAAAAAAATCCCCATTTAGACGCATATGTCCGTATGCACTGTGTACGTGTCCAAAGATTGCTCCTCAAACCAGAATAATATCATCATATCTCACGTGTGTTATCGGAAAAAAAAGGCTGAATTTGGAATGAGGCCACATTCAGAATAACCAGGTAGATTATGCTGTTAACTTGACCCTGTATCAAATTCGGAATACTGGTGGAATATTGATGTGCATGTAAACCTGCTGAGGAACAATAAGACGAGGCCTTTGTTTTCTCTCTTTGGAGCTCATTTGGAGAACTGGGACAACTTGGAGCAATGGGGAAATCAATGGCAACCTGTTGCCTCTTCCTGCATTTCTGTTTATTTCAAGTCGTGTCCGCAGTCTGCCTGATGAGCTGCCTCAATACGCCTTTTCTTGACGTTCCCATGTTTGACTTTGATTTATTTGAGTTCCTTTGCCTTTTAACTCATCTGTACTTTTGGACTTTGAGATACTTTGTGACCAAATTGCTCCATCCAATTCAATATGACTTTTTGTGTCTTCTTTTACCACTGTGGTATGGAGTATAACATATCTCAGTAGCAATACATACATGTACATACATGTATAGATTTGTTTGCTACTTATATGTTTTGCAACTCATTTAGTTTCCATGAAGCAGAGCATACAACTGTAGCAGTGGACACTCCGACGCAATAGCCCTGCGATGACTCCACTGCGGAGGAGGACGTGGTGGCCGCCAGCTTTGACAAGCCCCTTTGATACCGATAGATCTGGGTGGCGTTTGAAAGAGCAGCATGGCACCACTGCCAGGTGCTCCCGGGCAAGGACCACTCCCTCGACACCACAACTGAGGTGGCCCCAACCCTCAACGGCTCCAGTGTAGCTGCTTAATGGCCAGCAAATTAGACTGTGGTTGCTCTGGGTGGCGTCTGGGTGTGAGCGTGTGTCTGCGTGGGTGTGAACAGAGTGTTTCTTAAAAAAAAAAAAGAAAAGAAAAAAAGAGCGAACATGGATCTCTGTGATATGTCTCTGTTTTTTAATTTTATTTTTAAAAAATAAAAAACTACACAGATAGGTGTTGATGTAGCTGTAGCTTTGTATTTTATATTGACAGTCTAATAGTTTGTCCAGGCCACAGATACAATATTGTACAACAAGACAACACAGAAGAACTTGTTAAATACTGCTATCATTTCTAATATCAGTCCTGGTTCATCCTTGCACTTGCAAATCTTAAAAATTAAATGCAATGTTGTTTCTTCTCTTGAATGTACTCTGCGCTTAGTAATATACAAAATGTATCCTGTTCAACAAGTACGTGTGTGTGTATATATGCGTGCCCATTGACACGAGTGAGTGAGTGTGTGTGTGTGTGTGTGTGGGTGGGTGTCGAAAAAGATCTACCTTTAATTATTAATAGAAGAAGGTGAGAGCATGTGCTGGCAGAAAGCGTTGCTAAGCCGGGGCTTTGGCGCGGCAGAGACGTTCTGCGTGAGAGACGGAGAAAAGCAATAGAAAAGGGTGATGGAGACCGATTCTTATGACCTGTAGCTGCGCGTGTTTCCTCCCTGCTAACGAACAGAGACAACGAGACTGAGAAAAGAGAGGGCAGGGAAAGAGATACCAGCAGAAGTCTGCAGCGACATAGGAAAAGTAATTTTTTCCCCCGAGGCTTTTGAGTGATTTTGTGATAACATAGCAATATTTAACAAAAGAAAAAAAAAAAAGTAATAAAAACGACAGGGAGGAATAGGAACCGTGACTGGTCGGTGTATCTTTGTAAGTGTCTCTGAAGCTGCGGGTGTTAGTGTGGGCTAAAGATGATGAGCCGCCAGGCTTATTTTTACCGGGTCCCTCCCCAGGAGCTCCATCGTCGGAACCAGCTCCAGGCCGATCCGGCCAAGACCAGGGCTCTGCAGACTGTCATTGACATGAAGGTAGGACTTAACGGCGAATTTGCAATAAAGAAGAGCAGGCGACATTTTTAAGTAATGGTGTGCCACATGATGAGTGTGTGTTGCTGCAACAGATCAGTTCTCAGCTTCATGAATGTCATTTTTTTGTATTTTTGCATAACGTCATCTGCGTTTGCCAGTTCATCTGCAAAACGGTTTTGAGCTCGGCGAGTTAAAGCGGCGATAGGTGAATTTTAATGAAAGAAGTAATTGTGACCTGGTTGCAGTTCGCTCCTCCAGTTGCAGCAGGTTCCCTGACATCAGCTTCATACGCCGACAAAAGCTCAATTATAGATGAGCAGCACTGCAGCAGTAGCAGAGGATCGGGGCTCGGCCGCAAACGCAGAGCAAAGCCTACATGTAGGAATAATCGAAGGAACACTGCCTTATTGTTGCCTCGTGTCTGTATGGCGGCCATGCCCAAGTTAAGTCCATTATTGGCCCACGCCGAGTTGAGCACTTATTCAATTTGTTTCAAATGTCACATATGGAAGCTTTCACTCTCATCTCAGCCCTTTGAAGTCGTTAAAGCTGTGAAAAATGCAGTTGACTCCACATGTGTCTGTGTGCGCGCACGCACACACACACACACACACACACACACACACACGCACAGACACACTTAGAGTTCATTCAGCTAGCGCTTGTTCTAAATGTGGCTCCTTTACAGCAAAACCGCAGTTATTTTTCACACATACTTTGTTATTTGTCTGCCTATTAACAAACTGCACATGTGCTAGCCAGCGATGCCCACGGTGTTGTAAATGCGTGAGAGCGGCGGACGTGGATCCAACTGCATTAATTGGAAAAATGCAAAACACACATGTTCAGAGGGATTAGAGTGATGCGATAACGTCTTTGGGTGATGTGGAGGAGGAGGAGGAGGAGATATTGCCTGACGGTGCAGTTTTTTTCGAAATTGCTCCACTTTTCTGTGGAAAACTCTGCGTGTTCTTTGCCACGTCACTGTTTGTCCATGTGTGTGTGTGTGTGTGTGTGTGTATCGTCTGTGTCGCTGCTGCCTCTAAGCGGTGTGTATTTCCGCTTTGTAATTACAGAACACCAACCCCCCTTTCTGTTTTGACCCTGACGTTATCTGGCAGGTACAGTAATGAGTTCTCACCTCTTGATTCTACTGTAAACTCAGCATGGGCTACAGATACACGGCGTTTGTGTTTCCCTCTGTCCCCACTATGAATTCCCCTCCCGGTTGGAGTGCAGCGCCATCGTGTACAGTAGTTGGCGTTTAAGTGGTTTTTGAGGTGCAGCTTTTATTACATTGTATCTCTACTGTATTGTGTTTTCGTGGGATTTGCCTTGTTTCTCTTCCTCTGGGTGATGTTTCTTCTCCCTTTGGAGCAGAAATCGATAGCAATCAGTTATTAAACATGAGTCATTGCTTATGATACAGTAGCCGACCCGAAGCAATGGAAATTATTGAATAGCATATTGTGTGTGGTCAATTATGTCTTGTGTGTGTGTGTGTACGTGTGCTCTGGGCAAGATGAAGCGACTTGATCTTGACACTTTTTTCGGCAAAGACATTGAAACTCTTTGTCCTTGCATCCGCTCTCTTTTCTTGTGAGTGTGCTGTACGTACCTTTATGGATTCCTCTGTGTGTGCGCGTCTGGGCTGGTAAATTCAGCACCGTGTGCTACGCGGGGCTGATGTCAGGGGATGTAATAGAGGTCAGATGCTTACATGCAGCCTGTGGTTTGTGCTGATGGCATCATGCAGTCTGTTTCCATTTATTCAATTACCTTTCTCTTCCCTTCCAAGGTTTAGCATTTTAACGTATGTCTGATCCCATGCAGCTAAACAACCTCAGGACCTGTCCATGACAGACCCTTCTGTTCCCTCATAGATACAACGTCGTGGCTGCACACAACTTCTGTCCTAAATATTCCCCCCTGGTTTTCCAGACATTCCAGTCAGACGTAGGGCCTAACATTCATTGGTTATATTCATTATACAGGACGCATTTTTTGGGGTGAATATTCTGAATCGTCACTAGTGCTCTTTTATTTATATTTCCAAATGCCAAATACTTTTCAAAGTGACCCAGGAAGATATTGCATAGGGTCATTGTACGTTAGCAGTTATATTTAGTTTTGAGGCAACTTGTATCACTCTTGTGTGCATCCAATCAGGTATAGGTAGTGTTAATTATAATGGCTAGGTGAAAGAGAGCTGTCAGTCAGCACTCAACCAATTCTTTTACGATCCTCCCAGGCAACATGAAACCCGTGGGTCAACTTTGCCAGGCCAATATTCTCTTTCCGTGGGTCAAAATGATGTCTCTTTTCGAAAGAGAATTGGATTGATCAATAGACAGACGGGCGGATCGTTTTCTCAACAATTACATACAACAGGTAACGTTATATCCACGGTCAGATCTTGACCCCTCACTCTTTGCCTGCCTACTGTTGCTGGCGCAGGACACCAAAATCTCCTCCCTGGAGAGGAACATCCGGGACTTAGAGGACGAGGTCCAGATGTTAAAGACCAGCGGCCTGCTGCACCCTGACGACAGGCAGGACGAGCTCAAGCATGCGGAGGCCTACAAGAGCCATTCTAAATTCATGAAGACCAAGGTAGAGTGTCTCCGCCCTGTCACCCGACACGACTCCACGCCGCATGACCCTGATGATGCATGTTTGCCTCGCAGCTTCGACAGCAACGGCATGAGAACCTGTTGTGTGCATGTTGCATGACTTTTTTTCCCGCACGCTCACGGAGAAGCAAGCAAACCTGAGGAGAAATTTCTGAATGCCAAACTGTACGTTACACTGTGTTGTGTCTTTTGGCTGCACAGATACCAAGAAGTCCTATGATTATAAATGCATTCGTTCGGGTCTCATGCGCCTTGCATACTGTTCGTGTTTTATGACCGAGCATTGTGCTGCTCCCCTCTCTGTGACGGCCGACTGTTCGGCGGGGAGCGCTATCGTCTTACAGTGCGCTGTGTCTTTCTAACTCCTCCACCGTTAGCTGGCAGGAATACATTTGGAAAGGTCTGACCACAATGTCTCTGTCCCGGGCCGTATACTGTTTTGTTCATTGGGGCGTACTCGTATGCAGACTGAAATTTAAGAATAGGTCTATGAATAAAAATAAAATAAAATAAAGTGTCAGGTTTCACAGAGTTTCTAGCTGTTTGTCCAGAAGCCCACGGCCAGCTCTCCATGTGAAAATGTTTCGACCAGCAGGTTTATTAATGGTGCTCTTTGTAGGGCCCACTCGTCATTGCGTCGGGGAAGTTCCTGATGCCATCATAAAAGAGATGTTTCTTATGAATGGGGCTCTGAGAGATGCATGTGAGATTACAGCGGCAGAGGACAGAGCTCTCTCCCCACCTGCGCTGACCCGGGATGATACGCATCGCGGCGAAGGCCCCGCGGCTCACGCTCCCATCGCTCGTCTCTCTGCGTACAGTCGCACGGAAGCTCAGGGAAGACGCCGGATTCATTCTATATCCTTGAAGTGTTTAGGGTCCTGGTCTATCAGCAGTGCTGGAGACCGGTGTTGAGGTGAGACTGCGATAAGAGGGAAACCGGAGAGGACAGAGTCGCTGTCCTCTCCGGTTTCACTCTGTGGGCCACGCAGACACTCTAACGTGGCCCCCGGGTTGTATGGCATTAGAGTTGGTGAACGTATATGCGCAGATAATCCTTTCCCTACCATGTGTAATATCAAGAAGCCTCAGTTGTGTGGGGTTGAGGGGCGCGGCGTGTGGTTGAGCACCCAGATAAGCTGCAAAGTGTCCCCACGCTGGCGGTGTGCTTTAGTCGAGTGGTTTGCTGTCTACTTGTCTCTGTGTCTCTCTAGGCGCAGGCCTGGTCACCGTGTGTGTCTTCCATCAGACCGGCTCCCACCTTCCTCCTCCCCGCCCAACAGCCTTGGATCACAGAACAAGCAGAAGTACCCCTCCCATTAGTCTCTCATTATTTCTTCGATTGAGTCCCACCGCCTTTGACGTCGCTGCTCCTCATTTTTTCACTTGATCACATTTTTTTTTGTTCACTCACCGTCCATTTTTCTTCTCCTCCTTTCCTCGGCGTCTCACTAGCCTCAGTTTTCAGCTCCCCGATCACGTCTCTCTGACCGCTTTGACTCCACTTCACCTTTTGGCCGCCCCCCCCCCCCCCCCAGTCTCCAATTATTCCCTCCCTCCTCTCCCTGCTCTCTTGGGTTCTTTTCTCTTTCTTTGACTGAGTGCTACTTGGCCAAGCTCTGGCCCAGGCACAATTCCCTGGTTATGAGGTGAACCCTGCTCACACACAATTAGAGAAATCTCTCTTCGAATCAGCTTTGTGCATTTTTGGCACCCGCACACAGATGCCAATCTTCCGCACATAGCCAGCCTCAGCATAGAAACCTCCCTCAGTTAGTGCATTTGATTTCCTTTGTGGTTCTCTGCCCTGCTCTGTATGGCCTTCTTTAAAACAACCTGTAATCTGCCAGCTATGCGAGTGTAATATTGCTAACCTTAACTTTATCTGCCTGCATTTATCTTTCACCCTTTGGCTGTTTGGCTTGGTGTGTCCACACAGAGCAGACAATGTAGACCGAGGACTGACATGATACAATTCAACATTGTAATGTTTAATCTCTCTAAATAATTGGAACATGACGCAGTTTCGTGTCTAAATGAATGATAAAAGGAAAGTTTAGTTTCACATACGTGTCACAACATGGGAAATATTGAGATTTTCATTTTTACTAAAAGTAGAAAAGACAAAAGTTCCACATTTTGCCTTGAAATTTGCCTGATTTGGAAAGATTAGGTAACTATCACCCTATTCATTTTGCCCACTCCAATATTAAAAAGCATTTTCAAGCCTCTTAATGCTGAACGTGTGCTTTCAAAACGCTTGTTTGTTTGTGTGTGTGTTTGCCTGAAAGAAAAGCCATGTTTTTTCCCTCTCTCTTGAAAGTTATCTGCAAGTACATCAGTTCACTCAATGATGACTTAAAGGTTTTCATAACACATGTGTGTGTGTGTGTTTGTGTGTGTGTGTGTGTGTGTGTGTGTGTGTGTGTGTGTGATTGCCAGATAGAGCAGCTGAAGCAGGAGCTGAACAGGAAGGAGTCAGAGATGCAGGCCCTGCAGACCAAGCTGGAAACACTGACCAATCAGAACTCGGACTGCAAGCAACACATCGAGGTGCTTAAGGAATCGCTCAGCGCCAAGGAGCAACGGGCCAGCACTCTTCAGACGGAGGTCAGTAAGCACAACACACACACACACACACACACACACACACACACACACATGCAAACACTCACCATGATGCACAGAGCTACTGTAGTATCCTGGACATATGTGAAGACACACACAGCCTCAGATGGAAGAGGCTTCCTGAAATCAAGGGTGTCTTTAGATTTCTGAGGCATTACAAGAAGCTCAAAGTGATTGGATTTCATCATGATTGTATTGCGGTACACCCTCATTTATTAACAACCCCCCCCCCCCCCCCCCCAAATTAGAGTGATACTAATCATGTGCACCGTTCGTGGAAAAATCACCTCCATGAACAATGTATATGCACATGATCCTGTCTTTTCTGCCTTGGTTTCTTTCACTTTTATTCCAGTTTACCGGTCATTGAGGTGGGTGGAAAAAGAAAAAAAATGTCTATGCGTGTGGCTTTTTGAGCCCACCAGTGGGCTCATACGTGTGGGAGGGTCAGTCCGTCAGAGAGCTGGAGAAAGCTGGCAGCTCTTTCTTCAACTTTGAAGTTTTTTTAAAACTCTATGACTATAATGATTTTATCAGCTCCATTAGGAATGGGAGGTGGGTTGTACGCTGAGAATTGGAGGTGTGTGTGTGTGTGTGTGTGTGTGTGTGTGTGTGGGGTGGTGGGATGGAGATCATTTAGCATTTTTCTCCATCACTCTCTAGACTTGGAGCTGATACTTTAGATCTCTTTGTGTTCGGCAGTCGAGAGCAGCCCGCTAACTATGTCCACTCACCATTACAGGAAGCAATTTGGGCCAAAATTAGGCCTAATTGTCCATACATGTGCAAGGAATTTTGGCCCTCGCAGTTAGCTGAATACATCATACTTAAAGGAATTGGTTTTCAGTGGGGCTTTTTCGTTAAGTGTGTGCATGTTTTCTTGCTTGTGTGTCCAACTGAAAATGTTCAGACATTTGTGCCTCCTTTTGCCATAGGTGTAAATTTATGGCAAGATCAAGGTGTGGCAAGTCTATTGGCTGGCAGGAAAAGTTCCAGAAAATGTCCGGAGCAACGTGTAGGGTCTCACATACAGCCCCTCCTGAAAAGTTCAGGAACATATCTGGACTGTTAGATCTTTCTTAAAAAACTAACTGACCTGATGACCTTGATACACAACATGGCAGAGAGAAATAACAGTAACAGTCTGTCCGTATGTTTATGTATTGACATGTGGGTCCATGACAACCGAATGATATATTCTGATTGACAGTACAGTAGTGCTCCTGACACTGGGCACATCAGTAGCCAGTCTTCTCGTAACTTCTCATAAGCCACTGAGTCCTGATCACCAGAGACACACATAATCACACGCATACACACCAAAACTGCATACACTGACTTTGCATGATTACTGGACTCCCATCCCCAAGCTGGAGCTGTTTTTTTCTCTCCTGCAATTGACATTTTCCCCCAAAGTCTGAGGTTTCCTGGTTTAAGTGGGCAAAACAGAGGATGGGTAATGATACCGAATGTGCTTGGGGGCCAGCCATGGTTCTGCATTCCTTTGCTTTCTGTCAGTCATTTGGTCGGAGAGCATGCGATCTTTCTTCTCACCTCATTCCTTCCATCCAATCATTACTACTTCAGACTCCCCTGAGCAGTTTCTTTCAGATTTCGCCCATCTCATTTGAAATTCCCCAAGAGCCCCATGTTTCCTTTTTATTCCACTCATGACTATCGGCCCACACACCCCTCCCCCTGTGTGTGTGTGTGTGTGTTTGTGTGTGTATGTGTGTGTGTGCGCGCTCGTGTGCGTGCTTGTGTGTGTGTGTGTGAGGTCGGTCCCATCAAGGATGACAGTGATTGGTACAGTGGTCCACTTCCCCAGAGGCAGAGTGGTGTCTCCCAGACCCGAGGAGAAGCTTCATCTCACAGACACTTGTCTCTAAAAGCAATTTACATCAGGATGGGTCTGAGAAGAGACCGGCGGCTGAACAGAGCAGGCACTGTGAGCGAGGGGAATGCGAAGGTGGAAGTGTATTTATTTGCCAGTCAAAGTTAAGGACAGCTTCTAAATGGGCGTGATTGAATCTGTCCTCAGATAACTGGAAAATGTTGAAAATAATAAGTGTGTGTGTTTGTGTGTGTGTGTGCGAGCACTCTGCTGCCCACGTCTGTGGAAACTGAACCCATTTAATACAGTAGGTGTATGTGTCTTTCCTGCCCCGATCAGGACAATGCAGGGCTGTAACTATAATCCTGCAGATCAGGTAACCTATCAGAGACCTTCCTGCATTTTTAACCAGCCAGCGCCGGAGGAACAAGCCACAGCTCAAGTGGACAAGGGGCTTGCATGTGCTTTGACAGGGTTTAGTTTTCTTTGAGAGCAGAATTTTTGAAAATGCCCTAAAGAAAACTAAAGAGGGCAAATCAGATTTTTTTTGTTTTGTTTGATTGAACAAGGCCTAGTTGCACATCTAGCTAGATTTATTTACATGGGCAAAATATAACATGCATGGCGTATGAACAAAGTACAACCATGACAAAACAATGGCACAGCAATGAAGTGCAACATCATTTTTATTCCCCAAGATGGCAACTGATATAGTAACATATTTTTGGCGTTTTAAGTTGAAACAAAATATGGTATTCCTCTTCTGGACACTGTTAACCTGGACTAATAATTTGATTAAACTGATTTCCTTAGAAAAATAAATAAACTTATTAATTGAGTGAAAATTGCAGAAATGTCGTATAGACTGGAAGTACCACCTTAAGTTAAATACACCAAAAGCCGATTTACCTGCAAATTAAATATTTAAGTCGAGAAAATTCAAAATTTGTCTTGCTTACTGATTTGACCTTCTATCATCCAGGATCAACATCATCAGCTGAATGAAGTTAAAAACTGAAAGTTGGTGCACTTTAGGGTTCTCCAGGTGCCATTTATCAGAGGTACAATTCCCTGAAATTGTGCCTTTCAGGATGATCCCTGCTTTCCCTTCCCTGTAATCAGAGTTATTACCTTTTCACTTTTTAGATGCAACAAATCATGTTATATTTAATGTCTTTGTCAGTCATTAGTTGAGACTTTTATTTTGTTGTAGGTCGATAAACTTTGATTTACATATTGATAATTGGAGGGGAGTATTTTTGCAGGTGGCCACTTGCCCACACCGGGGAAACCCAGACATGAAGGAGGCTGAAGTCAAGTGAAGTCAAAGCCTGAATTTGGAACATAAATAACAGTCATATAACATTTCATATTTGGTTCCTCACCGAACACAGGCTGAAGTGTTAGAAGCAGCACGCCTTTAATGTGCATTTTGTGATGTGGCAACGTGTCTCTGTTTACAGAGAACACAGTCTGTGGTATTTCAATTCAAGTTTCTCAGATGTGACCTCAAATATCTTGTGCTCTCTTTCATCGCCAGCGTTCGCTGTGTGTCTGCCAGAGGACCTCCACTGAGTTTTGATTCTGAGGTTGAGGTGTAATGACTCGAAGAAGATATAAATTACTCAAAAATGACTTGTTAACATCAACCATACCGACAGTGATGAATGGGGAAAACAAGAGGGGAAAAAAAAGAAAAGATTCTGGAGTGGGAGAGGGAAAGAATCAAGGGTGGATGGAGCAACAGGAGGAAGCGAGAAGTGAGAGAATAGAGTTTCTTGATGGATGTCGAAGGCTGCGGGCTTTTGTCAGTGAGTGATGCGATGGTTCGGTGTGTTGTGGTCCCTGCTGGACTATTTTTGTTGATCTTTCCTTGTTCCCGTCGCTGATGGATGGTCCATATAGGTAGTGAGGCGGAGAAAAGATGTGGTCTCACCCTGGTTACGCTCCACCCTGGACTCTCCCCCTGCTGTGTTCGCTCTCTCGCTGTCTCTTTTTCTGCCTCATTCCCTTTTGCTCCCTTTGTCCATATTTTCTCTTCTTGCATACTATCTGCCTCCATTTGTCTTCTCTTCCAAAATTTTGTCAACTACCTCTCCTCGTCCTCCGTCATTTTCTCGTCCACCATCTGCTCGTACCACTACAACAGAGGGCGAAAAGCAGATTTTAGGTGAGAACTTGATGAACTCGCGGAGGAGGACAATGAGGTTGTTGGCCTCAGTAAATTGGAAACAGTTCCTGTTCTAGGCCGACCACTAATTGTCAATTTCAACATTCAAACCCCGGACCTGTTGTGATGAGTCGTCAACCACTGCAGACCAGTTTCAATATGACCTCATCTGAACTTGACTGACCACGGTCACCGTTCTCAGACCCAACAGCGAGCTCCCGGGATCCTGGGGTGGTGCGGTTTGGGATGCAGTGTGAGTAGCAAAGCATCAGGGCCCCCCAGAACAAACATGGCACGGTCCAAAATAAAGCCCCCGCGAGTTCTTCAGAGGCCATGTGGAAAAGCCATAAAGTGGAGTTATAGGGGTCAGAAGGGGGATGAGATATTTAATGGTTTACACAGGGAAAAATATGGGTAAATATGTGCACGACTTACGGAGCCGACAAACACAAGTGTGTGCCCAACGTTACTCGTCCGCATGCACATAAAAACACACATTAGTGTTGTCGTGCGAACGCGCATACCACATGCTCCAGTGCAACCGATGCGTTGAGTTAGAGGACCATAGGGTCATTATTGAAGCAGAACTAATAAATGTGTGTGGAGAGTTTTGTAACTGTATCTCAATCCATGTGCGCATAATCAGATTTGTGAGTGTGTAGAAGACTCTCTAAATGCATACGGGGATTTGTGAATGTGTACAGGAATCTGCAAATGTGTATCAGATTTGTAAATGTCTAATAGAAAAAAATATTTAAAAAGAAAACTGTGTTTAAATTTGTAGAGATTTTATAAATGTAATAATGGCTGAAAAGGCACTTACAGTAGGGAAGTCTTACCTGAAGAGAGCACAGACAATACAATTTATCAAACTGCGTCACACTTGGCGCAGTTGGAGGATTCATGTCCAGTTTTCAAAATACACAAAGTACGTACCAAATACATTTGTGGAAATTAGATTATTGGATTATAGTCATGGGAAATGTGAAACACCTGTCTCTGGAAAGTGAGAAAAAATGACAGAATAAACTCGCTAACCCTGCATGTTGCAGTTGTAACGCATTCACCACAGAGATCAGGCATTCTGAACACAAATCTGATTATGCACATAAGGTTTGGGAAACTGTTACACAACTCCCCATTAATATTTGTAAATAGTAATGCTACAATAATGGCCCCATGGAGGATATCGAAGATAAATTTCATTTTTGTGATGATCTATCCCACATGAAGTTCTTCTGGAAGTGTGTGTGTGCTCCTCTTACTTACTTAAGTTTCATGTTTTCTATTTTTGTACATTTTGAAAGGAAACAAAAACACACACTGAACGCAGAGAGTCATGAGGGCTTTGCTTGGCCTGCTGTCAGTCAGTGGCTGGTTAACCAGGGCAGCGAGGTGCTGACGGAGGCAGCCAGGAACAATATTCTCCTTTGTTTTTATTCTGTCCTCCTCTTCTTCATGGTCACCCTGCTTTAGTCGGACAACTTAACCTCTAATTTCATACACACATATAGACACATGCACGGGCAAATGTACAGAGATACACTTAACAAAAGGGCAACAATTGAGGAGTTTTCTCTCCCACTGATGGTTCAATCCTTTTCAATAGAAAGTCTCTGATTCCAATTGAACCAGATACAAGCAGAAATACAGTGTGGTCCCCTCTCCTCTCCTCTCCTCTCCTTCAGACACTTACGTAAACCTTGCTGGAACCTGAGGAGACCTTATTTAGAGAATTAATGAATGTGATTGGTGGGTTATGGCCACAGGATTAGGACATAATCTACAAGGAAGTCACGCAAATGCAGTTTCTCCATTATATCTTTACATGTTATGGGACATGCATTGAATCATCATGTTGTGAAGTGCATTGTTTAGTGACAGTGAGAGACAACGCATAAGCGGAGCATAAGGGTTTGTTGTACAGCCTGATCGTGACAAATGAATCAGGTTTGCACCTCAAGTTGATCGTCTCATTCATATTTATTTGGCAATATACAGTAGATCTGTGTTGTGTGTCTTGCAACCAAATAGTAACACAATGAAATGCTTCAAACATGTCTTATGTTGGATGTAGTTTATCAAAAAGTCTGTGCCACCCACTGTATCAAACGCTGCACCCGGTCGACGTCTCTTCAGTGTTTTCGATCATGAGTTTTCACGTTGGTCAAGCAGAAGTCCATAGGATTCGAGGAGCCTGCTGCAGGCTGTATCGCTCTCCACGTGTTTGCCAGAGTGACTGTTCAGTGTGGTTTGACAGGAAATGGATTCGCTGGAAACAGGACGTAGCAACTGGCGTGTGGCGCTGGAAATGAACAGGAAAAATATTCAAAGAAGGAGCAAGTGTTAATGAGGGGGAACGCCTGCAGCGTCGCTTCCTTTATGTGTGTGTGTGTGTGTGTGTGTGTGTGTGTGTGTGTGTGTGTACAGTAGGTGTGTGTGTGTGTGTGTGTGTGTGTGTATGTGTACAGTAGGTGTGTGTGTGTGTGTGTGTGTGTGTGTGTGTGTGTGTGTGTGCGTGTGTGTGTGTGATCTCCCTGCTGGAGGATGTAATGACGATGATGGATGGAGGGTGAAAGAGGGATTGAGGCAGCTGCGTCAAGTGAAGGTTAGTGTGATGGCGAGTCCCCTACATTTTCTGTGTCATATATCCATTCACTGCTACAATACCAGTAGCATGGCATGATTGACTTTTATGCCTCAGCAGAAAACATTCATTCATTCCGTTGACAAAGATCCTTTTGTCAGTGGATCGTGGGAGTTCTCTGTGTGTGTGTGTATATGTGTCCTTGTCTTCTTTTTTTTTTCTTCTTACATCTGCACTTTCCCATGTTCTCCCTATGGCCCGCGGGCAGACAGCTGTGTTTCCATGGTTTTATCAACAGATGTTGCGGTGTACAATGAGACTGTGCGCCCACTCTCCACCCTGCAGCCCCTGCTGTGAGGCAGTTTACATCCGCTTATTATCCAGAACCGGCCCCGAGGCGATCCGTCCATTATACGATTCCTGATCAGAGCTCTGACGCGGTTGCCTTGTCCCAGGCTTTGATGGCACACCCCAAATGACACCCAGCCTAAGCCCCAGGCCGGGGATCAGCCCTCATTTCCGCACAGAACACCCCCAATGTCGTCATGTCTGGCGTGGCCAGCTCAGGTGGAGAGGAAATCTCCTGTTTGCATGCATGTGCTTGTTTATACAGTGTGTGTGTGTGTGTGTGTGTGTGTGTGTGTGTGTGTGTGTGTGTGTGTGTGTGTGTGTGTGTGTGTGTGTGTGTGTGTGTGTGTGTGTGTGTGTGTGTGTGTGTGTGTGTGTGTGTGTGTGTGTGTGTGTGCGTGCGTGCGTGCGTGCGTGCGTGCGTGCGCGCGCGCGCGTGCATGTTTAATGAGATATTACAACTTCTTCCTGCACCTGTGTGCACACACATGCAGACACATGAATGTTTTCATATGAAAAAAAATTAAATAATAGTAATAACATTGGTCTTCAGGATATTAAACATCACAAGCCACAACAGTGACGTTCTTGAAATCTATTGGTAACCTGTTGCCTCATCTGGAAACTATGGATCGTTCGCCACTCCTCCTCACATCTGCGCGAGTCGAAGATACCAACAGTGAGGCGCTTATGTACCAACTGTGTGAGGCGGTGCAGTGTATTTACAGTATGCATATGCTTTTCATAAGATGGACCGGACATTTTTTATTAGCCCTTCACCAATCTTTAATGATGCAGTGAAACCCAGCAGCCCACTTTCCTTTCCTCATCTTCATTATATTAAGAGTGCGTTGTTTTCCATTTGATGCATACATTATACCAAAAGGAGAGATTTGAATCATTATAGCTGGTGTGGGAAACCCTCTGGTGGTCTAGCATCATTTCAGAATGAAATATCCTTCCTTCTTTCAGTGACACAATCCAGACTTGGCCACATTAATGGCAAGACAAACATGCATTAGTCGAACGTTATGTCATAAATTTAGATGATTAATTTTACGGCACGGACCTTTAAATGAGTTAAATCTAATGGCTGCCCTCTGCTGTATTTATACAGGCTGGCTGGACGTCATTCGGCCGGAGAAGGGAATCGCTCACACAGCTGTGTGTGTTAGTGCACCGCACCACAGCAGCCTGAGCTGATTCAGCTCAGATACACATTCAGGAGTGTATCTGAGTTCAGCCGCCAGATACTCTCCACCCCTTGGATGTAAGAGCTTTAATGGTGGTGTCAGCTGAAGTGGCATTCGAACTTCTACTTGGAACGGCGATACAAAAAAAAAGAAAGCGTATACAGTATGTAGCTAATGGGAGTGTGTGTGTGAGCGTGAAGGTCAGAAGAGTTAGATTGGAGGGGATTTCAGATATTTTTTCTAATCGACTCTCCTCGCAGTACTGGACTCCCAGGTGGCTGAGTGAGCGTGCAACTGTTGCCGTGCAAGCTCTGGTGCATTCCCAGGCCTTTTCTGTGGTCTCCCTATCTTCTCTGGTTCTGCCGTTTTGACTGTGGCCGACTCGTATAATCCGCGTGTTGTTTATTGCCCACCGCAGCTGACGCTTGGGCTCGATACCTTTGCAGGTTCGCCTGCCAGAAAAACTTTTATGATGAAATGTGAGGCAGGAAAAAGGGAGGTGAGGACAAACAGAGAAGCTGTTTTCTTTAAGCCTCTGTTTTACTTTGGTAACCAGTGTCCAGAATCCACATTTGGCTGTGATTGCGAGCATGAGAGAGGAAGTGGAGGAGAATGAGTGTGAGAAGGGAGCGCGTTTATGTATTTATTTGTGCGCATGATTACGTGTTTAATCAGAGATACTTGCACGTGTGCATAAAGAAAACCTTTGATACCATGCATGTGTGTGTGCACACCTTAAAGTGGCTATTAGTTTGTGACTTTTAAAAAAAAAAAAAATTATGAAATACCATGCACTGCCAAGAGTTAATAGTTTTGCAACCACAGAATCTTGAAAACATATCAAAGTCAATTTTTTAAAACGATATGGTGCTGAGTGAGGGGCTGGAAAACTGAAGCGAGGTCATGAGGGAAGAAGGGGTGAAAAATATGTTAATTTAACTATTTAAAAAAATACTTTGATGCAATATCTTTAATTATAATGGAATTTTCTTTCTTTCCCTCTCAAAAGAAAGCTGTGATTACAAACAGACTGTAGTCCCTCGTGTCCAATTGTCGAGGCACAACGAGTACCCAGGTTTTCTCGGAGCTCTGCTTTGCATGTTATCTCTCGTATCCGGGAACACCGATCCACACAGAAATGCACAAACCTACAAAGCCATATGTGGGCCTTTCCCAAAGACAACCTGGCTCGAGGACTTGAGGGATTTCTCGCACCGACACATCACTTTGTCTCGCCACGGGACACGCACCTTTAAGCGGCAATAGGAAAACTCCTGGAGTGTTTTGGAGCATGGCCGCAGGGGCGGAGTGTTGATCGAGAGGCAGAAGTGGCCAAGTGAGAGAAGAGAGACAGAGAGAGAGGCGTTGTTGGAGGATGGCATTGAGGAGAAGGGGAAGGAAAATTGGAAAGGAAATTGAAAGAGAAGAAAGAGGTTAATCACCACGACTTGCTGACTGTCCATCATCTCAGCACGTGTGCCAGCTGATGAAGCCATACAACATTTCCTGTTGCAATCGAAGCTGAAGACAGTGGAGGAGCAGCATGTCAGTGGTGTTGATACGCTCACGTCAGACGATCTATTAAAGGTTCCCGTCATCTCACCCACTGTCTTTCACTCTTTCACGTACAGTATCCCTCCTCAAGCTTCCACCCTCCGTCCTTTCATCCCCCGGTCCTCATCTGTCCTCCTCCCTCTCCGTGTAGTGTTTCTGGCAGCAGCGAGTGCTTTAAGAGGGTATTAGCAGGGCATCTGTACAGTACTATCACATCTTAGTGGGTCAGGGCAGGTGAGACAGCAGGGATTTCCTGTTAGGCCTCTCTGCTACATTCTTGCTAAATTGCCCCTTGCCAGGTGGGGTTGGAGGGGAGGGGGTTTCTCTTTCTCCGTCTCTGACAAACACACATGCACACACAGTTCTGCTGCAGCACATGGGCATCGGCACACATCAATGCGCGGGCGGGGGGCACTAACGCGATGTACGCACAGAGGATTAGTGGTGTCACTGGTGTGGGTTTTGTGTGTGCGTGCCAGTGTGGAGTGGGGAGGACAGAGCGCGGCTCAGTATTAGACTCTGGTTGTCTGCCAGAGAAGCAATATGAGATAAATACTTCACCATCTTACACCTGGGAGTCCTGGACTCCTTCTAATGCTGCTACCTGAGATGAGCCTCTGTGTGTCTGATGGCCTGCACGGAGCGCCACTCTCATTTTACACATGTACACACACACACACACACACACACACACACACAGACACACACAGACACACACACACGAGCAGGTTGGAAGCACAAATACAAGTGCAAAAGAGAACGGTGCCGGTTGGCTGTCCCCCGCTCATTCAACTATCAGAAAGAAAGATAATAAGACTTTTTTTCCCAAAATGTTGAACTATCTGTTGGAAACATTTTAATGTCAGACCTTTGTGGAGTTATCTTGTTTTTAGTATACGTATGGTATGGCAGTTCATCATACTGCAACATGCAAACTAGCTGTAGATAAATCAACAGTAGCGGAAGGGGGAAAAAAGTATAACATTTTTATCAATATTTTCCCTCAAGCTGAATACATGATGTGCAAGTATACCACAGATTTGTACTAAGGCAAATGTACTTTGTTTCTTTCCCTCAATGGCCCATACACCTCTCCCTGTGAATCTCCTTAACAGCCCTGTGAAATAGTTGAGAGATGAGCGGGAGAGAGAACACAACAGAGCGTGTTCTTTTAGTGTTCTCACACTGTCCCCCTGAGTCCAAGTAACTCTTGTTAAAACAGCTATTAAAAAAAGCCCTCCCTCGCTGTTCCCCTTTATCTAAGTGTGTCTCTTGAATTCACATGAAACACACACATGCACACCTTTAAATTAGGTTCAAATGGGTTCACTCATTGGGACACGGCAAATGAAAAAAGAGGAAAAAAAGTGCTGGAAATGTAATCAGGCATTGAAGAGCAACGGAGGGAGGGGCCCGTGGTCTGCGCATGACGGCGAGCAGAAAGTGTGTGTGTGTGTGTGTGTGTGTATGCACTGTGTAGTGTTTGTGTGCAATGTAACTGTAGCAGAACACCGAGGTGTGTCCAATAAGAAGTTCTCGAGTGAGCTGAAGATATCACTCAAGGCGTTCGACGCCGGCCAGATTTTAATGTGTGAGTGTGAAGTGTGTGGGCAGTCTGATCTGTGGCAGAGCTGGCTCCATCCTACAGCCCTCTCAGTAACAAACGAGGGGATGGACTCCAGCCTCCTTCTCTCTCTCTCTCTCTCTCACACACACACACACACACACACACACACACACACACACACACACACACACACACACACACACACACACACACACACACACACACACACACACACACACACACACACACACACACAGACACACACACACACACACACACACAGTTGCTGCATCAGTCCACAGTGGTTCACACTGTGGACATTAGGTCACAGATGAACTTTTAGTACTTCCAAATGTCAACACGTCAATGTGCTGAAACATGTCAGTTCAAGCGGTGAACATTAATATATCCTGGGGGAAATAAAATGGTGTAAGCTTTACAGATTTTTTTTTGTCTTTGTCGTGTATTTCTTTGTATCGCCTGTCCACATCTGCCACTCTGACTCTTATTTCACCTTTTCTTCCTGCTGACCTTGTCCATTAGTATACGGATTAGTCCGAGAATATGTCGGTGTGACACCCTATTTACTTCTCATCTGCCTCACTGCGCTAAACTTCTTCACTTGGTCTATTCCAGGTCGACGCTCTGCGGGTGCGTCTGGAGGAGAAGGAGCAGTTCCTGGCGAAGAAGACCAAGCAGCTGCAAGACCTGACGGATGAAAAGAGCACACTGACAGGAGAGATCCGAGACATGAAGGACATGCTGGACGTCAAGGAAAGGAAGGTCAATGTCCTGCAGAAGAAGGTACGTGAATCCAGCTAGATAATGCAGCACCACAAACAGTTTCTTGAGCCCAGTACATCCATTTCCACTGTACATACACTGGTTCAACATCCCAGAACATTACTGTCACGGTTAGTTCTCACTGCTGTGTGATCAGACTTACATATATCTGGTTAACAGAAACCCATCTCCCAATGAATGCTGATATTGCTGCGTGTCTGCTGGACGGGCTAAATTCTCTTTCTAAGACGTCCTCCATATTATTAGGTGCTGACATAAAGCTGGTTGACTGTTTCCCCCCTGCCTCCAGTCTGTCTGGATGATAAGCCAAGCTGATTGCCTCCCATATCGATCTTCTCATTCAACCATCAGAAAGAAAAATGTCAGAACAGTGTGTATAAGTGCAGTTATATGATTTGTTCGTGGTATGACAATACACATATATAGGGTTTCATCTTTCAATATGCAATGTAATTATAGATGTCAAATAAATGAACTGTAGGTGAGAAAAAATTACAATATTTTGCTCAATATTTTTACCTTAAGCTGAATAAGCAAATATTCTTTCCATGTTGCCTGACTCTGAACACATGCAGCAGTTTACAAGTCAAATGCAAATTAATAAAAACACAAATGACTACTGCTTTAATGAAGTCAGCAAGTGTTGCCGTTTAGAGTTAAACTCTTTCAGTTACTGCAATTGTTCTTTTTCCATTTTCCAAAACCATTGCTGAGCCATTCAAATCACTTTTGTTGGGGAAACAGAGAAAGTGTAGCTATTTGATCAGTGGCACGTTTGTTGGCCACATCAGGCAACTTCCGCTCTCTGTTTGGCATTTGTTTACACGTGTCATTGAATGAGTAGGGAGATCTGCTACTCACAGTCAATTATCGTTACATATGGTGAACATATAAACACACCTGCTCTCGCTCTTTCTTTCTTTCTTTCTTTCTTTCTTTCTTTCTCTCTCTCACACACACACACACACACACACACACACACACACACACACTGTGGCATGGCGTGTCTCTGGGGCTTTAATGACTTTTATAAGGTTAGCCATTTAGACAGGGCCTGTGGCCACCTGCGGTGCGCATGTTGGCAATTCCTCTATAGACCAATTACACACACATAAAGGTCCCCTCTCAACTTCCTTGTTTCCTCTCATGTCCTCAAATTAGATCTCCCTCTCCCCCCCTCCCGCCCTCCCCCTTGCTGAGTTTAATGAAAAAGTTGCTCCAAAGGTCACGTGAAGTGCCATCAATCTGTGTTAGTGCATGTGTGTGTGTGTGTGTGTTTGTGCGTGCGTGCAATTGTAGAAATATATTCTTTTTATTTCTATGTGACCTCCAGGTGTTTCTGTGTGAGAAGTTTGAAGGTGACCTTTGTGTGCACCCTACACTGCGCTGTACTCCCCTGGGTTCCACCTATAGATCCTCAATCAAGGCCCTTAATAAGCCTGTTTGTAGCTGATAAATGGGCCCCCTCGGCTCACTGACGCCTCATTCTTGTCTGATGTGAGTTTCATCTTTTGAATTAGACTGGTTTCTGCCATTTAGCAGGGATTTTGCTGGAAGTTTATTCATTAGTTCAAGTTGAGGTGGTGATTTTGATATTTCAGGGTGCAGTCGTTCAATGTTACCTTTAGTCCTCAGTTGCCATTTTTTCATCACTATACGACTCAAAAGTGAGATTAGTGTGGATGATTTTTTTCCTCCTTTGATGTTTCTGTCAATTTGCAGAGAGGCTCCTCTTTGTCTGTATCTCTGTGTTTCTTATTTTCTCCTTTTTTTCTCTTTAGCACACCCAGGACATCCTCAGTTGTTCCTCCCAATCTGAAAAGCAGTCAAAATGAATTGTACAACTGTAGTTTACTACTAGTATCAAAAAGACTAAAATATAAAACGGCACGTCTTAAATATTATGAAGAAGAAAGAAATCTCATTTAAAGAGGAATCAGCCATGTATTTTTTCCACATTGTGGACCGACAGGTGTTTCACTCCATTAGCCACACTGTGTACACTTACTGCATTCTGATTGGTTTTCCATGCTTCCCATTTCCCAACAATCCCAGGAGGCTATAATTTACTGTGCTGTGTCCCAGGGGAAACGGCAGGAGTGGAGCTGAGAGTCAAAGCTGGTTTCCTTTCTGGGCTTCAGGCTCTATAAGTTACCACTGGTTTGTTGTAAAATACGGTGACAAGCTCCGGGTGTGTTTGCAGGATGTACGAAGTTCTCCAGAGACAAAAATCTGAAATGCCAAGGATGTATATCCTAACCAAAGGGTGATACTTCCGCAATGACGCTGTTCCCACATCCAGCAAATCAACTGCGATGAAGACGACCTTAATGTAGCAGCTCAAATTAGATTTGCAGTTCTCCGATTTTGGCACAGTGTAGTCTTCGCGGTCTACCATAGCTCAAATAGCTCATTTGAACACTTCCATTCATCATAATGACTTTTGAATGTGAATAGTAAATACAGCTGTCAGCTAAATATAGTAGCACATGAAGTACAACATTTACGGGCTGTACGAGATAACCGTGAATTTCAAGAAAGACAGCAAACTGCAGCTTTTACAGTGCAGCATTTTGCCATCTCAGTGAGAATCCGCATGTCTTACGTTTTAACCAACTTGTATTACCCCTCCTGGAAGAACTCCGATCCTTTTGACTGATGCATCCATTGTTTTTTCTTCACAACTATTGCAACTCAAAGATATACTGGAGTTTCTCTCAAAAACACTGTCAATATGACACTTCTGTTACGTTTCAAGGAGAATGTCTGGGTCAGACGCGCGCTGTGGAAAGCAGTGTTTTCTCGTTTACAGTCATCAACGTGCCAAGTTGCTCGCTGAGAATTTTCCATCGATTTTCCCACTGCACTCTCACATGGGCTCACTCTGGCATTTTCCAGAAATTAAAATGTTCTAGTTCATACACGGCACAGCTCTATTCAAAGTCAGATCAACTCAAACAAGCTCGGTAAATTAAAAATCATTCCGTCAGGGCCCTTCTTAAAAGGAATATATAATTCCCCCGTGTCTCAACAGGTGCCACGATGGTGCTGTTTCATTCATGGTGGAGCATTTCTCTCTTCATTCTTTCAACTTCCAGTGCAATTTGTCTTCAGCCGTAGTGAAATTGTTTCATCTGTAATTCGTCATTCCTAATCCGTGCCTCCCCTTCTTTGAGTTTTGCTTCATCTTCTTTAGCTGCACTTTGTCGGCATAGTGCTAATATTTGCAAGAGTCGTGGAGTTGCAAACAGCGGCGATGGAAAAATGCAAACACAGGCTTGTTTAAATCATAGAGTTTATTACTATTTAAAAATAAAAAAAAGAAGATCCGTGCAACCGCAAGACGCAGTGGTGTTGTTTACCTCATTTTGGTCTTCCGTTACGGGATTTGGATTGTGATTTACCAGGAACAAACTCATTTGTCAAGATGCTGTCGACAGTTTTTACAAGGACTCTTTCGTCAGTGGGCTACAGTTCCAATGAAAACTGTTAATAGTGAGTGACCCACAGATATTGCTGTACATTCTTTTTTTTTTTTCAATGCTGGGAGCAGCACAAACTGCATTAATCTCTGTTGTGTTTGGATGGCGCCAGCAAAATTGGACAAATAGGACCTACTAGAAACAATATGGCTAGATACCTCGAGAGGACATGAGAAAATATGTTTCTTGTAATTTGGCTTTTCCAACCCTGTAATATGTTATGACTAATAATCCCACGGTGATATTTCTCAAACAGATGCTATTTTGGTGACATTGTACAAATGGAATTCAAAACTTAAATCCAGGTCTAAAACACCGTAACACCTGGGCCTGTTGGCTACGATTTACAGAGTGAAGCCACACTGTGTACTCACTTGTCACTTCACTGTCTGATTTGTTTTCCGAATCCCCATTTTCCCAGGCTGTTACTTACAGATCTGTTTACGCCGGGGAAGACAGGAGTGTAGTTTGGAATCAGCAGGCCTTTAAGTTATTGAGTTCCAAAATTGCAAAAGACGTAGAGTGACTCTGCGTGTTTGAAGTCTTCTCAGGGCAGGCATGAGAAAAAAAAGGATAAATATATGCCTGCCTCCACAAGATGCCTGGTGAAGATAAATTGGAAAAATTCAAATGAAAAACTTAATGTAGATACAAATGAGAATACTTTTAAAGTGTGTAACTTCTGAATGGTAAAGTGCCACTCTTCAATACGCTCTCTTTAAGGGATTTAAAATATAGGAGAAGTAACTCAAAGACCGGTCGGCAGATGAAACACAAATAGACGCACATACAGATGTGATCCATTTTGGACGTCGTTGTAGTGAAACACTGCGGAGGCCGACTGTCGTCGCAGTATGTATCACTCCTCCGTGCCCGACTTTCCGTCGCGGTAGAGTCTGAGGATTTTTATCTTTTCCTACAGGCCTCTTCACGGACAGTCACAATGATTCGTAGCGTGGCACCATGATGTCATGGCTGTAGTCTGATCCCTACGTTGACCGTAATAGTCAGGGGCTGAGTTTAACTCAAAATAATGAGGACCTGGTCTTTAAATAAAAAAAAAGAAAATGCACGCGCTCGGTTTGTGCAGGCCTTCTTTTAAACCAGTGTATCGGGACAGAACAGTGGGAGCTCTGTTTGAGCGGTTGGTCTATGAGACCATGACCAATGCATAATGATGGATCTATTTATTTATTTTTTTCATATTTGGTTCCTTTTTTTTCCCCCCCTCTTCTTTCGCTGGGGGGGGGGTAGGGGTGTTTGAGGTGCACACGCAGAGCCGGTTGTGGTGCAGTTTTGGCATACATGCGTTATTCATGTTCAAACACTGTGGTCGTCTCGATCCATATTCATGCTTTTAAAAAAGCCAGGCTGCGTGCATGGAAGCATAGTATCCCCTATCGTGTTCCCTTCCTATGGCGACCACAGACGGGCGAGGTTTGATTACGTCTGCCTGGACCATGCTGGGCAATATGCGTACGTATGTTTGCATGTCTACCTAGGAAAGGATGCCCTTTACACAAGAGTTTCTGTTAGTTATGATAGTGTCTAGGGGGTGTCCCGTCGCCTTTCTCAGGGGGGAGCCCGGCTCCGCTTCGGAGCTCCGTCTCTTTCAGCACTTCAGCTGGACTGGTGTCATCCGCACAGCTACGCCTCTCATTGTGAAGAAAAGTAGAGAGGGAGAGAGAGAGAGTGAAAGAGATGGTCCCACTCTACATTTCTCCTCCTTTCTCTCACCCACCCTCTCTGGAGTACTCGCCTTTCTGTCCGTCCATTTTTTAAATCATTTCATTGAGGTTTAACTTAACACTTGATTCTCTCAATTGTCATGTACCTTGTTTCATGTTCCAGGCTTTTCGCTCACCCTGTCTTCGGTGCTATTCTCTCGCTTTTCTCTCAACCGCAAGAACAACACTGGCACTGCAGTGAGAAGCACATGAGGGGAAGTGCTTCATGTCGATAGAGAGGGCAAGAGGACATCACGCATCAGTGTTACATTAATCCAACATTGGCACACTGTGTGTGTGTCAAACCTCAATACCCTTGAGTCTTGACTGAAATTTTACTGCAGTTTCAAAAAGTAACTTCAGCCAAGGTTCATCAGGTTAGTCATCAGAAAATGATCAAACTGCACTGGCTTCGTAAACGTCGAGTGCTCTGACATTTGAACCTTTATGAGGATGTTGTAAGACACAAGTTATTAGGGCCTTGACTACTGCAGTGCACTTCTGGCAAAGCCTCCCCTCTTGCACAGTGAAACCCTCACAGATGGTGCGGAATGTGGCTGCACATCTGGTCTTCGATCGGCCTAAAAGGGGCACCTGTCATTTCGCGGCTCATCGACACTCTTGCCTGCAGAGCGACTTCTCGGTCTGAACCCACCTATTTGAATTCAATGGAGGGAACTTGTGTTCCTTTTCAGCCTCTGTGTTCCTCCGAGGGACGTCGTCTGGCATTTCCATTGGTCCCCCGATGGGGCAATATGGTACCAAATGCCATCAGAGCAGGGGTGTGCCCCTTTGTCTTCAGTCTCTGCTGCGACCACCTCCTCTCCTTTTCGACTCTAACGCCCTCACTTGCCTAACTAGCACAACTGTGCACTTTGGGTGAACTTCTTATGATCTTTAAGTAATTTTGGATGAAAGCATCTGCCAGATGAGTAAATGTTTAACAGTGACTGACAAACACAGATTCATTGTACCGTTTCTCTTCCAGGTGGGCGATTGTCTGTACAACAGCTGTATTTCTCAGAGATACTCACACAGTAGATTATTTCTTTACTGCATGAGTGTGAGCGTGTTTGTGATCTGATAGATCGGTGATGAGGCCACCAATGGCTTTCATCCTAATGGATTCCATCTGACCAATCACAGTGCAGAGTCATGGCTACAGATAAGCCCGCTGGAGCTGGGGAGGTTCCGGTAAACAGCCTGTAATAGCCCCCCCCCCCTTCTGCTCCTATCAGCAATCAGCCGAGGTTAATGGTGAGAGCCCGGGGCCGGCTGATTGGAGCCAGGCTACACATCAGTCAAGACGAACCCGGGCTACGGCCGTTCACGTCCATCTTCTGCCGACCACAACAGGCACGCAGACGAAATTGCACTTCAGTTCAAGGAATCAGAAATGTTTGATGACTCTCTGACTTGATGGAGAACTTGAACTTGACCTTTGTCCTGATAATGACTCAGAGCCATAACTCAGGATGACCTGGTGTGACCTCACCTGTCGGCAGTCCACTGTAAAAAGCGTTTCATACTTAAAGACCTCAGACAGGCACTTCAGGCCCTCTATAACACTCTCACGTGGAAGTGGGTCACAGTTTGACTCTTGATCTCCCATATGAACCATATGACTCGATGCTGTGTTTGACCCGTCTGGACCAGATCCCTGTAAAGCGAGGCTGGTTAGGGTTATAGTTACAGGTTAGTTCACAGCTGCTGTGGTCCCCGCAGGGTGGCCACATATGACTTTCTTTCTTTCTTTCTCTCTTTCTTTCTCTCTTTCTTTGTCGCAGATCAAAGGGCTCCCCTTCCCTCGCTCCAAAGAGGAGAAAAAGAAAAGAGTTAATACTAATGGCGCTGGGAGCAGAGGAATAAAGCGTCGGGGTAATTACCCAGCAATCACTGCAGCATTCCGCAGCTGAGGGGGGCAGAGATAGGGTCTTGAGCCTAAAGAGCGTGGACATGGATCAACTTGGCCGGCACACACACGCAGACACACTCGCGCTCACGTATACAGTCTAGCTCGCACAAGCGCAATCTGTCTTCATCGAACAGCTCGGGGTCTGCAGGAGGCTCTCCCTGCTCCAAAAACATAACTCGCCGTGGATTTCTCACTGTCTCTCTATCCTCTTTCTGTCTGGATCCCTTTGTATGTTGTGTGTGTGTGTGTGTGTGTGTGTGTGTGTGTGTGTGTGTGTGTGTGTGTGTGTGTGTGTGTGTGTGTGTGTGTGTGTGTGTCTAATTTATATGTATGAAAGCAGCAGAGGGTCTGTGTGTGAATGACTTTCTGGAGGAATGTGTGGGGTGAGGGGGAGGATGTCTGCTTGTCATGTGTCAAGGTGCTATATGCAGCACCCATTGCCTGAACCTGGCCCGACTTTCATAATAATCACTGCCTGATTTTGTGTGTGTGTGTGTGTGTGTGTGTGTTCCTCAAAGAACGGTACTCTATGTACAGTATAAGCCACACGTTAAAAAAATGCATTAAAACCACAGCCCACAACTAGGATGTGTCCGAACAGTTTTATTGCGGGGATTCTTTCACTTTTATTGATTAAAGTATCTTTAATTTATGCAGATTGACATTGTACTGTGGTTTTGGCCCAAATGCAAAATTGAAATCATACATAATCTTTAGCCTCCCGACCACCTTGCTGCTGATGGAATTCCTTGGCTCCCTCCTACTACAGTTGTGTGTTGTGTTTAATTTCACGTTTAATTTCATGGCACTTTTGTTTCACTTCTTTCATGTGGGATTCTAAAAATGAAATGATGTTAATGTTAACCGTAATTCTCTGTTAAATTATAACCTCGTGTGAATTAGGACCGCCGCTCGCACTTTGGCCGTGAAATAATATGCAATTGTTCTGGAGAACAGTTTTTAGTTTGACCTGTTTCCAGATCTTTTTGCTGCATTTCACAGTTTCTCACAATATCCACTTTTGTAGGTGTTCCTTGTCTCGTATGACAGAATTTTCAGAACTTTATTTCAGGAACGAGCGAGAACCTCATGTATCTGAACAAATTCAGTGACCCTTTATAAAACAACATTAAAACAAATGTATGATTAGTGATAAAGAGGCGTATCTTATGCGTTTGTGTGTGTTCAGTATATGCTTGTTTCTCTGTATGAGCTAAGTGTGTGTCTGTCTGCTTTTGTATATATTTATGTGCCTGTGTGTCGCATTCAAATGAGAGTGTGTGTGTGTGTGTGTGTGTGTGTATTGCTGATGGACACAGAGCCCCTCTGTATTTCTTAAGAGGCACTGGTGGTTAGGAGCAAAATGAATGTTGGGGCAATGGAGAGGAAGTATGCCGAAAGAATCAAAGGCCACGGTCGTAATCGGAGTGAAACCCGTAGAAAACCCTGTCTCTTTCGTTTGTTCCCTGCTCCATTTCATGACATTCTTTGGTTGTTGAGTAGGCGAAGACCTGCCTGTTTGGCTTGTCAACACTGGATGGTTCGGAGGCGAGACGTTTGGGAGGGAACGGCACAGTGGATTTAGACAGAAATGCCGACATGCTATGGCACACATGCGGGTGCACAATGGCACAACATATGTTAGTGTGCAGTTGTGCCCAGCCCTCTACTGCAGGCAAGTCTTTTTCCAACAGATCAAAGCACAGAAAAAACTCCTCATTCCTTAATCGAAGAGGCAGATTTTGCAACTGTTTTACACTCTTTGACGTGTACTGTATTCTTTTTCATTTCTGTTCTCCGACAGAAATAAAGAATGACTTCTACTTTTACTCATTTAGAAAAGTGTGTGATGATTTCAGAACCTTGACCCTCCCCTCTTTTCCCTCCCTCTCCCGGGCACCACTCGTCTTATGAAGTCATTGTGCTCCGTCGTTACGGTCGATAACAGATGAGTAATGACTCCTCGGGCAAAGGAGCATGACATCAGAAAGGTCATTTCAGGGGAATTGGGGAGAGGTGTCATTTTCTGCTTTATAAGGTATCTGTGTTGCATGTTGTTCCCCTATCATTCCCAAGCAGACGACTCAGTGGTTTTTAGAGATAGAGAAGGGTACTAAACTTTTTTTTCTGAAGAAAAGCTGGTTGTTCCCTTTTAGTAGCTATTTGTGCTTTGTGACATTTCTATGTTGAGCTGCTTATTCAAGGAATCGTCTTTCCTGAATACTACAAGTAAAATCTGAGAGCAGAGGGGGCTCTAGCTCCAGTGTGTCGCTCTGCTCCTCCAAGTGAAGATGTATGGCATCTCATATAGTTTACTTATTCAGAGAGCCTTTTGGGACTCCTCTGTGACTGTGTGCCGCACGGCTGCCCTCACACAGTGTAAGCATTGAAAACAAAAACACACCACCAACCCAACACTTTTTCATTTTAAACAACCTTGCGAGTCGTGCAAGCGAATGAATTGGCCCGTGGTAGCAATTTGCCACACGGGGGCGCCAGCTTACACATTATCACTGCTCCCACAATCGACCGGTGTTGCCCATGTTGGTTGCGTTTCACAGGCAGATACAGGGCGGCGGCGGCGGCGGCGGTGGTGGAACAGGGGTTAAATGAAGGGCAAGGCCACCCCCCTCCTGACACTGGAAAGGTCACTGTCGTCCCCGGGCCTCATGACCAGAGTGTGTTGTCTCTTTGAAGAGCCACAGCTGAGTGGAGGAAGTCCTTTATTAACCCGGGAATCAACAAGCTCTGGTGGCAGGAGATGAGAACACTATTCGCAGGTGTACACACACACGCACAAACATAATATGAATTCCAAGTTTAATATGTACATGCTTTACTTGGATCGCAGTGTGTGATTGTGGAGTACTTAGTAGCAGCAGTAGCAGTATGCGCTCTTTCATTAGGGTTTCTGTTTGACTGTGACCTAGATTTCTCTGGCGAAGTACACGCCATGTCACAACATATTGATCAGTTTGTGGTTGATGACCTCCTGTGCATTTGAATGTGGCTCTGTATGAGTGTGCGTGTGCGTGTGTGCGTGTGTGTGTGCATGTGTGTGTGTGTGCGTGTGTGCGTGCGTGCGTGCGTGCATGCATTTGCACATGCACACACACGTGTACGTGTCAGCGCCAGGATCTTTGGGTTTTACTACTGTCCCTGTCATATTTTCAGGGGCGATGACAAGCGCAGAAAAATGAGTGGCCTTTCAGAAGAGGGCGACCAATTATTGCTTGGTATTTTTATTGTTCCAAAAGAGTTTTAAAAATACAAATGATTGTATTTTTATGGTGGTCATGCGCCACGCTGGTCTCCCTTGAGCTCCGCAGAAAATGATTCTTCTCAAGGCCACAGAGTTCTGGGACTTAGTTTGGATGGAAGGCAGACGGGTCGACCGGGTTTGTGGTTCTGCTGCGGAACAAGCTGTTTTTAGGTCCCGATTTTTCGTCGGAGACACAGGGCCTGATAGCATTTCACTAACTTCTCTCCCACTACGTTAGAACTCAGCTTGTCCTAATCACGATCCTACTGTACAGACGGCCACCACAATGGAACAGCGAGTCTCACAATGGGTTTATGAGCCCACTGAGTAGAGAAGGGAAACAATCTTGTTTAGAACTATTCATTTTTTCCCCTTTATTTCAATTTATGACAGCTGTTGCCTTACACCCCCCCCCAACCCTTTAAATATTTGTCTCTTATTCTAGAAATAATAAATGGCACTTCATAAAGTTTTGTTCCACTAATATCTCTATGTATCACAGCCCAATTTTCATCCACTAATTTATTCTAACTAGTTGATAGATTATAAAAGCTCATTTGTAACCCGTCCTTGTTCCCATATCTTTTACATGTACAATATATATGTTTTCATTACCACACCGCTATGATTTTTAAAACCGTAGTTGCATCGGCCCCTCTGCATCTTTTTACAAAATTATGTCAATGATGAGTAGTAATTTTCCAAAAAGCATTTCAATGATGAAAAATCCCTTGTCATGAAATCTCGACAACCCACCAACCCTGGAAGTTTTAGATTTGAGACTGTTCAGCTGTAGTTAACTGTCATGTCAAGTCAAGGTCAGAGGAAGGTAACCGTGCATCAACACTCCCAAGTTTCAGGGGAACCTGGTCCCGTCCTATCAGCTCGTTGATAAAGTTATCAGAGTCAAAACAGTACGGTTGTAAACAGTGGGGAGCCATATGTGTGGGAGACGACCGAGACCGACGTCATGATTTCCCAAGGGGATGCACACGCGCTGAGACAGACAGTCCACACCGCGGTGCCTGGCCCACAGAGTCATGGTAGCTGCTTATCGTAGGTGGTCTGCTTCAGTGGGAGGTGTGTGTGGTTGGAGAATGGGATGACATATACACAGTGGTTTAATGATAAAAGCTTCTGTGTGTGTGCTTGCTCGTGTGTGTGTGCGTTCGTGTGTGTGAAGATATGATGGAGTAGAGTTGGAGGTAGCCTCATATACTGAAAGATAAAATGAATGACTGCTGTCCTCATCATAACAACCAGGCTACTGAAAGGGAGCCCCCCCTCTCACTGCAGCTGCCCTGTGCCTCGCCTGTCCACAAAAAGGCATTTCTCTTTCGGAGAGTGTGTTTTGACTTTGGGAATTCTGACAGAATTCTTTGCCCTCTTTCCCATATCCGTGTCTCAGGTGACTCATTCTCACCCCACCGCTGCAAGGTTTGAGTTGTGTTTTTTATGCACAATTTCACAGAAGGCCGAGCGGACGAAGCTAAATATTTCATCGCGTGGTTGTTATTCTGTGCGACCAGGCCAAAGCAAATTTAGGCCTGGTGAAGAATGTAATCATTTATCTAAGACCAGCGGCGACATGCTCAATCTGACCTGGAATAGGACTCTGTGGTGCCCATGGGGACAGGGAGCAAGAGTGTGCACGAGTGCATATGTAGATGTTTTTGTGCGTATTTAGAAAAACAGGGTATGTCAAGCTGCTGAGCTGCTGTAGCAGGCCTAACTAACTGTTATTTGGTTTGTATGTACTTCCTTCTTTGTTTATTGTTTATCTTGATAAGCATCACTATTGCTCAATGATGTGGTGGTCATGAATGTCATAATGAATGTTGCTTTAGCCCTCAAGTGCCCACTTCCCTTGGAAACCAAAGCTGATTTTTGAAGTCCGTAAGGGGCTGTATGTGAGAACGCAAATGTTGCTCAGAACATTGTGCGAAAACTTTTCCTGCCAGCCCCCAAGTGGTATTTCCACAAAATGTCAGAGTGAGCCCGTGTGAGAATACAGCAGGGAAATATCCGAAAAAAATCACAGCGAGCGAGTGGGCGTGTTGATGACGGCGAACAAAAACACAGTTGACTTATCGCCATGTCCTGCCTCGTGCATGCTCTCTCCAGATGGCACTGAATGTTCTGGAGATTTTCCAGTTGGTGTGAACGCATCTGACTCGAGCAATCCTCTGCTGTGCTCGTTTCGCATGTGAAAGACTATGTATACGTGCAAACTCCAGAAAATGGCCCAACCAAATTTTCCGTTCATGTCTGAAGACGGCTCATGTGAAAAGTCTCCAGCCCACTAACTCCAAACAAGAGAAACATTAGAGAATAAATCACGAGACCCACATCGCCCTCGCATCTCTCAGTCCCTCTCACAGCGTCTGCCCTAAAGTCCCATCGAACACACCCATGGCAATAATGAACTGCTGGGAATTTAATCTGACTTTGGTAGTGTGAAAGCTTTCCCATCATTCCCTGAAGTGTTTAATGTCCCCACCGCTTATGTGCGGCCCTATCAGAGCCTTTAGCTTGGTTGTGTAATGACTGTCATTAACCTATCAAGATTTGCCGAAGGGTACTGGCTGTATTTTCCCAAAGCCCCCCCCACCCCCCCCCCGCCCCGCCACTTTCCCCTTCATTTCTAAAACCAAGATGTCTCCTTTAAGTCCTTGCTCTTGCCCTCCGGGGAGCAGAGAACACCAAAGTCTACAGTCTAATTGGATTCATTTGTAAAATAGCTGTGGAGATTTGGACATTATCTATCTATGTACCCATGACTGGAATGTAGCTCATTCTCCCCACTGGACATTTTTTACCCTGTCATCATTTCAGTTGAAATGTGGTCTCTCGATGGCCCCGGGTGCTTTCCTTGTTTTTATTGGATTCTCATGTTCATTAAATAATGAATTCTTTTCAGTGCGTGTGTCTCTCTTTCGCATAACACATCCCTGATCTGAGAAAGGACCACTTGGGTCAAATATGGTATTAAAGTTTTGCACCAGTGACTGAATGGTGCTTTGTCTGTAGAAAAAAAACCCCGCTGAAGGAGTCTGAAGTAATGCTCAGTGCCAGTGTGTCGGAATCTCAGGGGTCCATCAACTCTTCAAATTGAACTAGCTGTAAATATGAACTCATCGTTGAAAAAGGAGTGTGAGCATAGAAGTAAAGATGAGCCACTAGCAAGTCGGCATGTCCTATCACCAGATGTGCCGTCCCTTTGTAACTACGCTAAATCATAATCTGCAGACGCAAGCTCTTTTAAAGTTTAAGTATTAGAAATCACACTGCAAATCATTTCATTCAACCTTCAATCAACAAAACAAATGAAACCTGTCCTGGAATTTAAAGCAAAGTTACAGACGGCTGAACAACAGTTTATCAGTTTCACGACTCAGTGTATGTCCAATATTTGCATAGTGACACGTGGTCGCTGGACAGGAACTAAGCACTACGTGCCCTTAGCAGCTAACGACATCCGTGGCCTTGTAGCGTTTGACACAATTTGACATTTTGCGGTTGCCTTTTATCGTGACCGGCATGAGGCACACCTGTGCAATGATTGTGCTGTGTTATCAGCATCTTGATATGCCACACCTCTCAGGTGGATAGATGATCTTGCCAAAGGGGAAGAGCTCGCTAACATGGATTTAAACACATTTGTGAACAAAATTTGAGAGGAATAACTCCCTACATCTCTTATTTAAACTCAATGAAAATGGGAGCAAAATCCAAACTGTTGCGTTCATATTTTTATTCAGTATGATTTGTAGACCTGGAGTTTCATTACATGTGCCGTGTCCTGTTCCAGCTACATCTGCTAGTGTTTTGCTTGTCACAGCTTGGGGGCCTTTTGTGCCTGTGTGAGTCCGTGTGTGCCTGTGAATGTGTCTTTATGTACGTTTGTGTTCTGTTTTGCAAGCGATCATCAGATAAAGGCTGTTGAACACCACAACTGGCTATTACGCCACCACTTTAGCGACACGAGGTTAGCCACAGAGGGGCAGATGCAGGGACACGGGCTGTATTTGAACGATCTACGCGCACGGTCATAAGCCCACGGTGCGGGTGCATTTAGGGCGTGTCCGAATCCACTTTTACGCTGGAAAAAAAAAGATTTGTACTTCATCTCGTACTTGGAGCAATCACTTTCTTCTGCCTCGAGATAGCAGGGCAACAATGAGTCTGAGCAAACCTCCTTTAAAGACCAACACACCCATGGGCACTCAGAGGGCTGCAAGTGCATTTGCTATTTAAACAACAAGGGCGCTTGACGGGATGATGACACGTGTCGGTCTGAAACTATATGTAGCATTTTGCTTTGTGCCGCTTGGCACCATGTATAAGATAGGACCCATGGTCCTGAAAGTAAATGGGCTGAAGTAACACTGAAGCTTTAAGCTGTAAGCTGTTAATAACTGTAAAAGTTAACCACCACTTTTTTTTGGACAAAAATCTGTTGGGGAAAAAAAGACACTTCACAAAATATTACAGGGAACGGTCGGGAAATATTGTGCTGCTTGTGATCATTGAAATTAATCAAACAAACAAAGAGGTGACAGGGACTTGGGGTCGATGGAAGCACTCCAGTGTCATGCTGTAGTCATTCTTAGCAATATAATTACCCTCTACTTTCCTTATGGATCCAATCCGTAATCGTCTTTACCTAAAGCCATATACAGTGGAGGCTTTCATTGCTGCTCATCTTTGAGATACCGGGCCGGAGTGGAAGACATTACAGCAGGAAATTGGAGAATGCAGCCAGAGGCTGCGAACACTATTCAGCATCTAGGTTCATCTTCTCAACGAATCAGTGGCCAATGGGATCGTTTCTGTTCGTGGTACTCTGGTCCTGGTATTGTGGTATTGTGGTGCATTGCACAGAATGCTTCTTAACCTTTCAGGTTCAAGTTGAACCTTTTCTCCCTTTGATTCTTTTATTCTTTGTAGTTGTTATGTGCTTGTTTCAGATTAATACGCTACTAACCTTGGCTCAATTTTTTTCTGCTTCTCTTTCTCCAGATTGAGAACCTGTTGGAGCAGTTAAAGGATAAGGACAAACAGCTGGCTGGGTTGAGGGAAAGGGTCCAGGGTCTCCAAACTGACTCCAGCAATACAGACACAGCCCTGACCACACTGGAGGAGGCTCTGTCAGAAAAGGTAACGAAACAAAGTGAGGGATGGGGGGGGCGGGGACATCGCTCTGTTGTTGGATGCATGGTGCGAGCAATGCTGTTGATGGAGAGGCCAAAACATGTTAGTCAGATGTTGACAATAAAAACTCACAAAGTGAAACCATTAGACCACCTCTTGGCCTGGAACGGTATGGAAATTTTTACACATTGAGGCACACTTGTCTTTCAGGAAGCTGGTATACGGTGTAGAGTTTAATTAAGTTGCATGCTTCGCTATGACTCACTGCCATAATTTACAGACACAGCCTTTTAATTTATAGACCTTGGACCACACTAGATGAGGTCCCGTCTGAAAACGGCAGGGGAGACAAGGAGGCACTGGTAGGAGGGAGGTCCAAGGTGAACATAGACAGAGGATTAGTCCCCGTCTGTAACTGCGCCAAACATGGGGAGGGAGGGGGTGATCTATAGAATTAGAGGAGGACAGGAGTTTTGAAAAGGGGGAGGGACGGAAGAAGGGAAACGCAGAATGGCAGAAGAGGCAAAGCACTGATGGAAGAGGTGGCCTCAGAATTGAGGGAGGCAAAGGTCAAGGAATGCAAGGGTGGAGACAGAGTAAGAAAAATGAGTTACTTCTGCAAAGACATATGAAAGAAGAGAACAAAAAACAGAGCTGGAAATACATCTACAAAGAAACATGCAGGGATTGAATATTCAATAACGGGCAACACAGCCACAAACAAACACGCAACGGTCACAAAGTAAGAGAGACAATGCAGACATGATGTGATGTTACATTTCAATGGAAAATGTACATTCCCTGTCCAGAGTTATTCAAATGATATCAAGTTTGTATATAACTCCATTGTGTAGACTATGTATAGTTTCTTATTGCTGAACAACAATGTGGTTGAAGGTGAACTACGCGGACTCACTCCACATGGGCGGACAGGCGAGTCGATAGACTGGATGTTGGTCGTAAACATTCCCTGTTTGTTGTTTTCTGGCAACCCGGGAGAGCAGCTGGTCTCCATAAAGCCTCACCTCAACACAACTGAGCTGGCAATGCCGGCACAAACACTAAAAGATGAATGGCCAGACCGGGCCCAGTTTGGTGTTTTGTTTTCAGGGAAACGCACCGCGTTTAATCGCACAGGTCATTTACCCAATAAAACCGTGCTGATTTTCCAGTATTACTGGAGATGTGAGTACTTTCAAGAAGCTGGAATTCTGATGCAAATTCTTGCTTTGAATAGTGGTGGGGGTTTTTTCCCCCTGGTCTACACAAGCCTTTGGCGATGTGTTTATGGATTTGCACTCATGGTTGCAGGGTGCCAGCGATTTGTAATTGAAGACAGGCTTGAACACGGGACAGATTTGATGTTATAATATACTGACCATGACCATGGAGATGTCAAACCCCAGTCTGGAAGTGTATACACGCTACCTTGAAGTGACTGGCAAGGTTTCAGAGTGACTCCATCTTGCTTAGCCTGGTTGCATGTTCAAAGTTGTTGCTAGCGCACATTTGTTGGTGCTGCAGTCTGAAAAATGATTGCAGCGCGGGCTAAAAATGGTTTCCCATTCGCATGTTTGTTTGTACTGCAGGCAAAAAGATGGATGCCGGTTTACATTTTGTTGGCACCGGCTGCTGGTTAAGAGTTTATAGAGTTCCCACTTAGGGCATATTTGGATGTCCAACAGTAATGCTTCTTCTCCAGCGGCTGCCACAATTTTATGCGGCCCAATGTGCATGCAGTGTAAATGTGTACATGTATGCCTCTGTATTTGTTATCACGTGTTTCTGATGTAACATTAGGCCATTTTGCAGAGCAAACCTCCTGTGGTAGCATTCGAAAAACCAGGTCAAAGTTTCAACTCTGAGCATTGCAATCTCTGTACAGGAGATACGATATTAGAGTCAGTTAACAATGTCTCCATATCAAAAAATGTTTTACTCTGTTGTTACACAATGCTTAGTGCTTTAACACCTCTCATTGGCTACTTGGAATCAGACACAGGAACGTTCTTAACGGCTGTGTGTCTGTGTTTATCGCTGCCGTATTGGGCTATTATTTCCATTGATTGTGTTGAATTTTAGTCTGTTGAATCACTTCAATCAAGGATCCTTTTCCATTGTATTCACACACTTTTTTCTATTGTGGATGACTTGTGTTTCGTTTCGTTTGCAACATACAGTCAGATACAGCCCATTGATATTTCATTCCCCCACTTAATATGATGCTTTATCACCTAAATGTGTTTTGGTTACTGACAGACTTTGAAATAAAAGGCATTATGGCACAATAAACTGTAAATCTCTTTCCGTGTCGGCCCATTTGTTTACCCAGAAACCACTTCTGATGCAGGCCTATATATTACTCAGCTGCGATGAGGCGAACGTTTGGCGAGGCTTTTCAGACATTGTGGTCAACGCAGGGTGTGTGTAATGTGTTTACAAGAGCGCGTGTGTGTGTTGCTAATCACACACCCTGTCACAAACCTGCTCTCGGAGCCAGTCGCTCGCCACAGTGCTGTGGTTCTAATTAACAGGCCGGGGCATTGTGCCCGTGCCGGGCCCTGCTCTTTGGTGTATGTGTCTGTGTGTGTGTTCTTTTTGTGTGTCGCTTTCTGTGATGTTATGAGCGCTCCACACTTAAGCCTCATAGAGGCAGGTTTTATTATCACATTCTGGTCTCATTCCCTAAACCCCAAACATCCTTGAGATTTTTCATAATGTGGGGAAAACACCCAGGACCTATTAGCCATGTGGTCTCTCTCTCTCTCTCTCTCTCTCTCTCTCTCTCTCTCTCTCTCTCTCTCCTTTGCCCACTATGCAGTGTGTTACTGTGCCAGGTCTAGTTAGTGGTTGTATTTGTCCAATAACCCAGGGGTTTAAAGCTGCCAATCATGTAGCGATGCCACGTCGTAAAGCCTTGTTGCCGAGCTGTTCTGTGTGCCTAAATAAACACCTGAATAAACACCTTGATAATCACTTCGGTCCACACCTAAACACACACACACACACAAACACACACACACACACACACACACACACACACACACGGCTTAACACACATCTTCTACACACACCTTGCATGCTCCGCCACCCATGGCGCGGACCTGGTCTCAGGCCAATGCCCAGAGCCATGGTTCTCCTGTCGTCCACTGCGATTAGAGAATAGTGAAAAATGATGATGTAAACATTCCAGCTTGGTTCATCAGTAGGCAACGTGGAGTTGTTAGGAAGTGATCTACAGTGCTGTCCAACCCATTCTCTATAAATCTGTCTCTGTCCCTCAACCCTTCTCTTCCTTTCTCTCTCCGCTCTACTTGGCTCTGACCTCCTCGTGTCCCTAACATTATTTATTATATTTGGCACGTGATATGATATTAATATTTACTTATATATTATTTATGACAGCCATTTTTGAGTTTGTCTTTGGCCGCACTTGGTGATCCTATTCAGCAAGAGACTGTGCCGAATTTTTCAATAATGATAGGGAGGAACTGTAATCACACAGCGCTGACAATCTGTTGCACGTTGGACACTAAACAAGATCCATTTCATATCATATTATAGATGTGGACAAGTCTTTTTATGCAGATAATAGCTATCAAGGCCTTTACCATATTCCTACTCACACTTCTTGCCAAACTCTCTCTCTTTCCTTTTACAATCGCAGGAGCGAGTGATTGAGAACCTCCGGGAGCAGAAAGAGCGGGAGGACAGGGCTCGGCTGGAGGAGTTGGAGCAGATGAGGAAGGAGAACCAGGAGCTAAAGGACAAACTCTCGGCCCTGCAGCCTCAAAAACTGCTGCAGTGCCAGACCACAAACCCCAGCCTGACCCAAAACCAGAGACCTGAAGGAGAGGTGAGTGTGGAATGTTTTGACGCAGTTACAGTATCTTAGGAAGGGATGTTATGTAGATAAGAGTGTCTGTAAGTGGGCGGTATGCAGAGTTTGGGTTATTTGTAAATATCTTTTCGTTATTGCAATCTGAAATATCCAAAGCAATACATAACTCTCGGTTGAAACAGTGAGCAAGTCGGTACAAGAATTATGCACAACAACTCAAAATTGCTAGTCTGGTATGTGTGTGTGGACTGCAAACAAACAGCCATTTATATTTCATCATTAACAGGTTTGCACATACTGCGCCACTTAACTGAGCCCAGACACAAAATCTGATTTCACTGATATCATAAATCAAATGATGAGTATCTTTCTCAAAACCCCTTAGCTGTTGAATTCTTCAAACAAACATCTGAGACTTTATAATTTTTTTTTATTGTACAAAAATAATCAACTTTTACAAGCAAGACATTGTAATATGCTACTTGTACCCTGTATTTACTCTGCGAACATCTATAGTAATAGCAATCCCCCTCTCGTACCTCCCTGTGAGCATCCACAATATTGTTAGCAACTCCCTAGCAAAGGGCCTGCCTGCACTTCGTCCCATGGGATAAAAGGATGAATTAAGAGAGAATGATTTATGGACGTAAAAGATCCCTCCATCCCTGTTCAGGAGCCAAGTCAGAGGCCTCGCTGTCTTTTTTCTCTTTCTTTTTCCTATCCCAGGCTTACAAGCCAGGACAGACGCTCGCCCTGCCAGAATTTATGAGAATGTTTTCTTTTATGCTCATAAAAAAGCATGCACACATCTCATTCCTGTGAAATGATATCTTGTTGAACGTTGACGCGGCACCACATGAAAGGGATAGCGGCTCAGGCACTCTCTGCAGCGAGCAGATTCACACTGCGACAGAAGTGTTGCCATAGTTCGACTGTTGTGTTTACTCGACAGCAATAAGAGCTGTTGTGTAAATTCACAGATTCTCCAGAAAGACTGATGATGATGTATGTGTGTGTGCGCGCGCGTGTGCGTGCGCGTGTGCATGTGCATGTGCGTGTGCATGTGCATGTGCATGTGCATGTGCATGCATTTCTCTCTTTCAGCCCGCGCATAAAAATAACTGTTGGTGTATGTGTGTGCGTACATGTGAGTGTCTGCATGTGTAGGGCCGGTTGTGGTGCACGGACTCTGACAGCTTGTGAGGCTGTACTGCTCAGCAGGTCAGAGGTCAACTGACTCTCGGGCTGAGATTGGATTCTGATCAAACTGACCAAACACACATTCACACTTCTGTCAGCCAGCAAATGACACAATCGCAAACTGCTGCATGTACTTCATCTGTAAATACTGCAGCACTGCTAAATCAGATTCCAAAACCCTGTGCATTACACAGCGACAGCTCCAATCAAGGTGTAGGTGGCAGGAATCCAGCTCAAATCCAAGTCTGATTACTGTCAAACAATACAAATAACAAAGACCGTTCCAAACCCATACTCTTCTTTGCAACCACTGCAATCCTTGGTCTCCTGGTGAATTTGCTGCGTCCTCACGCTGAAGGTCTTTCGGTTGCTAATCTCGATCAATGTGGTGCAGTGGACTGCCAACAGGAGTCAGGAATGCAGATGTACGGGTCATCTTCCACCGTATGCTGAAATCCAACCCCTTCAGATTAAACCTCGACACGGCATACTAGCACCTCCTTAAATTTCTGAAAATGACAACAACAACAACAACAACAAAAACAACTTCAACAATCGCAATGAACACGCTTTTTTTCCCCTTGAGGGTTTCACCTTTTTGAGTTTGAACACACGTGTTGTAAGTTGCTTGGGGCAAAAGTGTAATTGTGGTCTAAGAGTACAAAAGGAAGAAACATTTGGCATGAAGAACATTTTCACTTGTAGAAACTATGCAGGAAAATGTGTTTTATATTAAATTGAATAATTGTCAAGCAAATTAGCGGAATGCAGTACTTCTTGCTACTGTCACATGTTAATACTACAAGAATATTGCTGTCATTGTTAAAGTTGTCGCATTTCAACAATGTCGGCTTTTGAGGAAAGCAACACATTTTTCAACCTCCAAAACAGACCTCATATAAATGTTAATATTAATCTCATGGACTCATTTAATATTAATCAAACCCCCCCCCCCATAAAAAACTGCTTGACAACACTGATATGTAGCCTCTCAAGCAGATGTGGAGTTTGTGTTTGCCCTACACTCAGGTCTCGTACACACAGTGGCTCTCTCACTGTATCTGTTTGTATTACTGACTCAGTCGAGCTGTTAGCAGAACTTTTTATCTTGACCCAAGAGCTCCGTCTGCTTCACTGCATCATCATCCTCTTCCCATAAAACAGTATTTGTTGATTCCGAGGGTTAATAAAGGACGTCTGGAACTAAACACCAACGCTTCAAAGGGAAAGACCGTAAAGAACCCCGGGGGAAGACAGTGACCTCTCCAGTGAGGGTTATTTCAGAGCAGTCAGGAGGCTCCACGCCTCGAATGACTCCTGAGTTCTATTCAAAAGGCAGTTTGGTCTTTTTAAACCGCGATGGAAGATAAATTGTAGCACTTAATCTTGTCTTTATTTTGTTGTTGCATCTTCCTTTTCCATTAATTTCCTTTTTTTCATTTTGATGAAAATGCGAAGATAGGTAGAATCAGACCTTTGCACTGAGAGAGACCCATGTTACAAGCTTGAATGCAGTCATATCTATACAGAGACAACAGTGCAGAGCCTGGTGGCCGCACATATTTAACTTATTTGTAATATTTACACTTGAGAAGAGAAGAGAAATTCCCAGGAATGATAATAATAATTTATCTGACCATATATGTAACCGTATCTTTACTGGCCTTCCCCCTCCTGTCATAATATCTGCCTGCCTGCCTGCCTGCGTGCGTGCGTGCGTGCGTGCGTGCGTGCGTGTGTGTGTGTGTGTGTGCGTGTGTGTGTGTGTGTGTGTGTGTGTGTGTGTGTGTGTGTGTGTGCGCGTGCGCCTGTCTGTCTGTCTGTCTGTCTGTCTGTCTGTCTGTCTGTCTGTCTGTGTGTGTGTGTGTGTGTGTGTGTGTGTGTGTGTGTGTGTGTGTGTGTGTGTGTGTGTGTGTGTGTGTGTGTGTGTGTGCGCGCGTGCGCCTGTCTGTCTGTCTGTCTGTCTGTCTGTCTGTCTGTCTGTCTGTCTGTCTGTCTGTGTGTGTGTGTGTGTGTGTGTGTGTGTGTGTGTGTGTGTGTGTGTGTGTGTGTGTGTGTGTGTGTGTGTGTGTGTGTGTGTGTGTGTGCGTGCGTGTGTGTGTGCGCGTGCACCTGTCTGTCTGTCTGTCTGTCTGTCTGTCTGTGTGTGTGTGTGTGTGTGTGTGTTACTCACTGTTGGAAAATAACAAACTCTGTTCCACTTAGGACTAATGCATTTTGTGCTAGTTAAGATTGGGTATGATTTTTGAGTATTGGGGGCTAGGTGTAGAGGTAATGGTTTGAGGACATGGTAAACGATGATTGTCCTTGCCATGCCAGAAGTTTAAGTGTTGCCTTGTTTGTGTGCACGAACAGTGACAAGCTTATGAGGGCTACTAAGGTCATATGCTGGCACATATATTCAAGACTGGCCAGTCAATCCATGGACACACACGCTAGCTGTGTCCCAATCCTGGGGCCACCCCCTTCGGAGGACGCGGTCTATGAGGCCGGCGAAGGTTGGTGGCCTCTGTCGGCCTCGTAGACCATGACGGCCGAACCAAAATGAAGCGGTCTGGTCTACAATGGGTTTCACTCCTGCCATCGCTTTCGTTTTCCACCCTTACCGCTCTCGCATAGCAATGGAACTGCAGTTGCCCAAAATTCGTCACTCGGGCGCAATGTGTCCTGGGATAGGTTGGGCTGGGAAGGCTCCATCCACTGGATCCTCAGTTGATCTGGAATGGAATGACTCATTTGTCGGCTGTACTCTCTTATTACACAAGTGCATGTTCTGCATACACAAATGTGTGAGCAGGACACAAGTAAAATAGACCCATGGTCTAAAATAATGTAGCTATTTACATTTTGAATGTACAATTTGCACATTTACAGATGCTAAGCTCTCTCATTATGCATGTTTCAATCTAAAGAGCAAGACATTTAGCAGTGCGCCGTATGCCATGCAAGGCAAACTTGTGCATTTTTTTTATCTGGAAGGTTTGTGATAAGTGGTTTGAAGGATTCATTTGCTCAGATTGGCTAATAGTTAACAGACACTCCTTGTTTTTCTTTCTAATGACACACTCGTGTAGAGCTACTTGTACTGTCCCAGACTTATGTAGACCTGACAATAAATTATCCAGTGTGTGTGCGCGCGTGTGTGTTTGTGCGCGCACTTCATGATGTTTAAACCCGTGGCCTCCGCTGTCTCAACAAGTTAAACAATCTTCACAAACACAGTCGACAGAGAGGTAGAGACCAAAAGAAAGAGGGAGAAGTTGAGTGGTAGATAATTCTAGGTTACAAACTTCCTCTGAGATATTTTTCTCAGAGAAGAAAGAATTCATCAGTGGGGTATTATTTTTTCAACATTTTACTTAGAAAAAAAAAAAGGAGATGTTTGGTGGTCTCATAAAATCGCAGCCAAACAGAGGGAGACAGTAATTTTATAATGATAATGACTGAAGTCAAAACTCCACATGAAGGACACCCCCGGGGAGGCAACTGATAGAAGCAAACCACAGAAAAGCAGGCAGCGGTGGAACCGGAGGGGGGTGATGAAGGGATGAGAGCGGATGAGGGTACAGATTGGTTCTGCTCCAACTAGATTGTGACCCTGACCACATATGCAGGATTGACTTACCTTTTCAAAGCAACCCTCGTGATTTGATCTCACATCTGACCCTGTGTTACAACCGCTCAGGCCTATGCGATGTACAAAAATAATATTTCTAGACTAGACAATATTTGGTTCTTATACTTCTTATTTTTTCTTTCCATCTGTCTAACCTTTTGTATTATTTTCAAGGTGAAAGCCAAAGTAGATGGGCTACCAGCAGTAAGCCCCACGGTAGGTTCTTTGTCATTTTTTGCTTCTTGTTTGTGTGTGTGTGTGTGTGTGTGTGTGTGTGTCTGCGTGCGTGTGCAGAGGCCATTTTAGGACGTCCCCAGCTAAGGTTGTCTAGCTCAGATCTCTGTTGCCAGATTTGGCTTAACTTTAATCAGTCTGAGCTGTACTTTGTTACGCATAGCTCATCACGCATCAGCCCTGTCTGTCCTTTGTCATTTTCAGCTGTACTTACCAAACGTACTATACTCTCTGCATGTTAGCAATGTAGCATACCAACTTATACCAACCTTATACTAATGTGTTTGTGTGATTTTGATGCTACAGTACCTCATTTCTTTCACGCTACGTTGACCGTTCCAGTCGAACTGGGTTGAGTCTCATCACTGTTAAATATACAGTACAGTGTGTATTGAAGGTTTATGTTGAGGGTGCACATTTTTTTTGTATTTAATAGTTAACTGAAAGTCTTATTTTGCACAAATGATTGGAAAGTAATCTGCAGCTTGCTCATGAAGACTTCAGAGTTATTGAATCTTCTGACAAAGCACACCTAAGGCAAATGGATGTTGAGTTGACCATGACGGATTGCAGTTCAGACCGAAAGTCTGACAGTGATTTTATCAAACGGCACTTGAAATGCTCCTGAAGTCTGAGATGTCCTAGATTTTGAAACTGTTCTTTGTTACCAAATCCTAATATGATTTATGCCGTACATTCTGTTTTTATCTTAATGAATCCACCATTTCCAACCCCCCCCCCCCCCCAAAAGACCCAAAACACAGAAGAAGCAGTCAGGAAGTGTCCAGACATCACAGATCGTCTGAGGCTTCTGGAGCAGGAAGTGGCCCGCTACAGGGAGGAATCCGGGAAGTCGCAAGCCGAGGTGGCGAGGCTGATGACCGCCCTGAGGGACGCTGAGACGGACAAATCGTGCAAAGAGAAGAACATTTCTGACCTCCAGAGGTGAGGGTCAAATATTCTGTGACGTCCATTCCTATCACAAGAGCCCATCTGGGTGTCCTCAGAAAGCCGTGTCCTTCCATACGACACGGCCGGATCTTTGGCGGATCTCGATTCATTCCTATCTGCTCTATTTATAAAGGAGTAATCCACGAGACATAAACTGTGGAGATTGTGTCCTCCTAGCACTTGAAACCACTTCCATGTTGTCATGCTTTTTGCCTGATGTAATCACACTTCTATAAATGAATGCTGTGGCCCACACGTATATGCATGTGTTGTTTATAATCGTTTTGCCTAATGTCTTATCATTCTTTCTGTGTAACAATGTCTGCAGACCCGGGTAAGTAGCTTTTAATGTGTTAGTGTTAAATGTACCATCACAATACCACCAACACTGTCCAAAGCCATTACTCTTGACATCGTGCCATGACTGTTGAGCAGATCTAAACTTCTCCAGGTATTAAGTTGGAAACCGGGGCTTTTTGGCTCAAATCTGATTCCCAGAAAGCTCCGATTTGACTATCCCAGTGGGATGGTTAACGCACAGTGCATTTACCCCCAAACTATCACGTTCCTCATTCCTGTTTCGGCAATAACACAATGAGAGATTTTTATACGTTTCCTGATTTATATGACCGGAGACAGATCACTTCTCTTCAATTGCATTGACTTCTGCAAAGCTTCTTCACATTTCATTGCTACCACGAGTGCTGTCATGTGTGTTTTCCTCATATCATACGCACCTTAAATGACATGTGTTTGTGTGTGTTTTCACATGTCTGTACACTCATTTTATAAGCAACTGTCTTTCTGTCTTTGCATTGTTGTAAATGCATGAGTGTGTGTGTGTGTGTGTGTGTGTGTTACTGAAAATGCCAGGCAGGCAGCCAGCGGCATGCCAGTAGGAGGTGGTGTATCCAGCCCAGACACTGGTTGTTTATACTGCTCTATTTATTACTGCTACAGTGATACTCAATTATCATCTGATTTATGAATTGGCAAGGTGTGTGTATGTAGCCAAATGAGGGGTTGTTTAGTGCCAACGTAGACGCATGTGAGAGTTTGCGTGCATGTGTGTTTGCAAGCGTGTGTTTTTGCGTGCGCACACGCGCGTGTGTGTGAAAGAGAAGCAAAGAAAGATGCATGTTTTTGTATGAAGTCGTTGTCAGACATGAAAATGTCCTGAAAATTGGGTCCTGACATTGACTTTCACATCAGCAGGCGATTGTTCGAGTCAGACGCGTTCACACCAACAGGGACATTTCTGGAACATTCTTTGGCGTCTGGGTGTAGAGCATGCAGGAGGCAGGACGTGAAGATAATCCCGCTTCGGACAGCAGTGTGTCCGTTGACAGTCATCAACACGCCCACTCGTTCACTGTGATTTTCCTGCTGTGTTCTCGCATGGGCTCACTCTGACTTTTTTTTTTTACTAGAGGGCTGTCAGGAAATGTTCCCGAAAATGTTGAAAGCAACATTTGCAATCTCACCTACAACCCCTCCAGAAAAGTTCAGGAAAATCTCTGGACGTTTGTGGTTGTTTTTGAACTATAAAAGCATTTATAGTTATAATTAAAGTTATAGTTAGCTGCATTCTGGACTGTATTCATACAAGGTTTTTTCTAACCTTATCGACCACTTTATACGATAAAGCACTTTTGTGTTTATAACGTAATAAATCACGTTCACCCATTCACACAATTCAGTCACAGTTGGCACAGCCGTCGGGGGCAATCTGGAGATTCAGTGTCTTGCCCACAGCCACTCTTGAGCCAAAGCCCAGTGTGTCTGCATGTGTAGATTGATAGTGGTAGTGGTGTCTCTGTTGGTTGATTTGCCAACTGCAGAGAAGAAGCCACGAGTGTAAAAAAAATGAAAAATGTATGTGAGAAGAACAATTTTCTTTTTTTAACACACATTGGCTCCATCAGGTGTGTTAACGCTTGCTACGGTTCTGAATGGTTTGGACTGAATCTGGATGAGCTGCAAGAACTGGGTCCAACACAGTTTCCTGCCTCATTCATTACCCGTTTTACAGACTCTCCACTCTGGCATGGAAACCGTGTGCTGAGTCAAACACTGTGGGAGTACGAGCATCAAGTATAACAGGGCGACGGCAGCTCACGCAGAGTTTGTTCAGACTCTCTGTGTACGTGTGTGTTTGTGCGTCGTGCCTCCACCTTTACATCTTCAGGTGTATGCAGCCCACAACATGCAGCCGTCACCAGAGTGTGCGCATGTGTGTGTGTGTCAATCTGGGCCTTTGTTCTCTGGATCAATCCCTGGAAGAGTTTATTTTCCCTCTCAGCATGTCCATCTTATCAGGCCTGCTGTCTTATCAGTGTCAGACAGTCACTCATATCAGTCCGACCCCTCGCCTCTGGTCAGCGCCCAAGGGTCGGAGGTCAAATGCGGGTCAGCCGCAGGTTATCAGAGGACGAGAACAATGCCACTGTAAACACTCATAGATAGTTCAATATCATAATGTAAGTGACGTACACAATGTGTGTCTGCAGTGGAGATAAGTACATCCAGCCACAGTTCTCTTGATTTGATTTAACACACTATACCTTCAAATATATGTGTGTGTGTGTGTGTGTGTGTGTGTGTGTGTGTGTGTGTGTGTGTGTGTGTGTGTGTGTGTGTGTGTGTGTGTGTGTGTGTGTGTGTGTGTGTGTGTGTGTGTGTGTGTGTGTGTGTTTATACACATGTGGTGTATGACAGCATGGGCGGACGGGTTTCTGTGCGCTGATTGGACTTCTGTTTCGGAGTGTGCGAGATGTGTCTGGGCAGAGGATGAATGTCTTTTTAATCAGACTGTTTCTGTTGGAACTCGGTCAGGCGGCCTATTAACCACTATGTGGAGAGAGAGAGAGGAGAACAGATGAGGAAATAGACACTTTCTCATCCAGTTGGCAAAGCAGCAAAGAGAGTCAAAGATGAATGCAGTCGACAGGTCATTGTAATAAATATCTTCCAGCACAGTGGAGAATCACTCCGCTATTTCACTGCTTAGATCTCCCAGTGATCTTCTGCATGTCATCAGTAATAACATTAGGTAGTTTATGGTTCATGTTTTCTTTTCCTTTCATGTGTGTAGGTGTAACTCAAAGCTAATCTGCCTAAGTGATCAGTGACACTGAACAGGTCCGCATCTGCATCAGCTGCTGATACCCATGCCAATTGTTGGATTTATTACAAAGAGCTCCGAAAACCATGGGTAGTTTCTCTTGGAGCTGTTTGTGTGGACAAAAAAGTTTAATAGCAACTTAGTGTTGTTCCTGCGTCAGGTTTTGACAGCTTATGTTGTTGGTAGCATTGAAACGTGCAAGAGAAAGAATTTCACAAAAGTTGTTCTGATATGGAAAATGCTTTATTATTATTATTATTATTATAATTATTATTATTACTCACAGTGATGTTAGGGCTAAACTTTAAAAGAAAATACACCTAACTCCAAGTCTCATCATATCACAGACGTGGTAAGCACTGTGGTATGTAAGGGAGGGTTTCAGGAAAAGTGCGTGTGTGTGTGTGTGTGTGTGTGTGTGTGTGTGTGTGTGTGTGTGTGTGTGTGTGTGTGTGTGTGTGTGTGTGTGTGTGTGTGTGTGTGTGTGTGTGTGTGTGTGTGTGTGTGTGTGTCTAGGGTGAGACTGAGGAGAACACATGATGGTAACGAAGTTGTCTGTTGCCTGAGAGGAACCAATTTTGTATTCACAAACACACACACACACACACACACACACACACACACACACACACACACACACACACAGTTAGCATGCTCACCAAAACACACATACAGTAGCCTCCAAAGTTGTAAATGCTGTTAAATTCTGTGTGTATTGAATATCTTATGTGTCCAAAGACTTTCAAATGGCCATTTTGTAATTGTCAACTTCCTGTTTTATTGTTCAACCGTAGGTATTTGCACCTGCACTTTAACATGTTTCTCACATTGAAAGAAACCATTTCTTCCTTTTTAACCTCCCTTCAGTTTAAACCTGTCCCGCCCCTAACCTGCAGTACACACAGGCCTGCTCATAAAGTGAAACAGTTCTTTAATCGCGATAAGACGTGTCCGAAGCACCATAAAGCATCGACATTAATAAACAAAGGTGTTCTGTTTGGATCCCTCACCACTGCACCTGGACAAGCGCCTCAGACAATATTTCAGACTCCCAGCGTTGACCCAAATGCCTCATGCTACACCCTCCCAGTTCCTCCATCTCCCTCCTCGCTCTCCTTCCCTGTTCCTCTTTTTGTACTTCAGAGAAAATGTATTTCACTCAGATCGTATCTGCCTGATATTCCATTGTAGTGCAACCCAGAGTGGTTCTGCCCTGGTGTGTCCCTGTCTGCTTCAAATCAGAGGATTTGGTTCCACTCTGCTGTTTATTAAAAGAGAAGAGGAGGAGACAGAGTAAGAATTAAGAGTTATGAAGGGGGAGATACAAATCTGGATATTTTTTTCTTCTTCTTTAAAGGTTATTACTCCTTTTAACCTCTATTTACCCAGAAAAGTCAACCGAGAATACATGCTCTTTTCCAGCAACACCCTACTTTATATTCACAGTTTCCCACATTCAGGTCCGAGAGCGGCCCAGTGAGACCGCAGCTTCCTGCTGTTGGCCTCTCTGCAGGTCCACTGGAGCCATTCGGTTGCTATTGGTGTCTGGCTCAAGAGCACATCAGCAGAAGTCCTCAAGGGAGGTCAGAAGATCATTCCCTTTCATTTTCATCATTTTATTTCCCTCAGTGCTGTCCTGTAGATGTGAGTTGTAAGTGACAACAAAATGAGAAAAAAGAATGGTAAAGGGATAATGGAAAAAAGAGAGCAAGTAAGCAAGGGATACAAAAACGATAGGAATATGTATAGAGTTATGAAGGGTAGAAGAAAAATAATAACCGAGAGAGTGTGCTTTGACAGCCAGAAATAAAGCGGAGCTGCTTTTGTTGGAAGGCAGAAGTGTCGAGTGCTCCAGGTCGAAGAAGTGAGAGGAAATTGTGAAAAATGACTTGAAATGACTGGACTCGTGCACACCGCCCTCTATCTCTCACCTCATCTCTCTAAGAAGTGTAACTGCCATAAAATGCTATTTTTTCCCCCCATGAATTTGACTCAGTTCAGTAATGAACAAATCACAGCTCTCCGTCATTTTCCACTCGCATGCGGCCCGGCCCGTCCCGTCCACTCCCCCTTCACTCTCCATGTGCCTTCACATTGGTGAAACACACTCATTTAGATCTTGCACTGTGGGGTTGATGGGGGTATATCAAAGAAGACCAGCGTGTCTGCTGGTTTTTACACCTGTGCCAGTAGCCGCTGTGTGCGATAGCCGATATGCCCTCATGGCAAGGTTGTTCTCCATGGACATGCATCTGAGCTTATGAAAACACACACACACACACACACACACAGACATCAAAGATCAAGAGAATATACAAATTCCTCTCCGCCCCCCCCCGCCCCCGCCGCCGCCTCCTCACTGTGTAAATATGTGTGCACATGTACACATGTGTGAACATATGCTCCGTTCATAGCAGGCTTGACTGGTAATCTTTATTTACGCGAGCGCTTTTCAAAACGCACTCGTAAAAATGATAAAAACTCATAAAATCAACAGCAGAGTCATTATATAAAAAAAGAAAAGAAATACAGATACAAGCCAGAGACATGGAACGACAAGCCTAATAAACTGTATGTGTAGTTTTTTTTTGGGGGGGGAGTAATATCAGATATAAATATTGATATAAATGTGGAGCACTGTCTTCTCTTATTATACATTGTGTGGGGCACGTTCAGTGTGTTTTAGATTAATTCATCCTCATGTTGGGTATATTTCATATTGATCGCACACCAGCATCACTCAGCTGACACATGCACGCACACACACACACACACACACACACACACACACACACACACACACAGACACACACACAGACACACACACAGACACACACACACACCATTCTAAGGGCTGTGACAGCAAATATTTGCCCATATGTGGGGGCAGCTTGTCGGTTTTGCCCAGAATAAACACACCAGTGTGGATATGGAATAATAATGTGGCGCGTTTTAGCAGCTGCTCGGTCAAAGCCTGTTTACAGTGTTGGAGGGTTCTCTTAAGCACTAATTTGTCACTGTCAGCTTTCTCGCACTTTTTTGTGCTTTTTTTTTTTTTTTTTTTTTTTTTTTAAAGGAAAAAAAAAAGTGTGAAGACCAAACTGGGAGATGGGAGTGTGTGTTGTTTCTATTTTGAGTGTGTTTGTGAGAGGATATAGGTTGAAGTGCAGCTGTGTTTGTGCCTTACGGTGAACGGGTTTTGTGGATTCATACGTGATGAATTGAGCGTATGTGTGTTCAGACGTATATATGCGTATGTAGGTGTTTTCAGACACGGAGTCCAGAAAATGTCCGGGAAATTGGGTCCGGACATTTTTTCCGGAGTTCGCAGTTATTTGAAGAACGCAGCACAGAGATTGCCCCGGTCACGTGCGGGAAAATTTCACATGAAATTTTTGGTACATTTTACAAGGTGGCAAATAAAAATTTCAGAAAATGCCCAGAGCAACATTTGTCTGGACTTCAGTGCATGTCTGAAAGCAGCTTGTGTGTGTGTGCGTGCGTGTGCATATGTGCCATAGTTCTCTGGCTAGGTAAGTTGGTAAATGACAAGGAGCAGGTCTCAGTGTGGAGGTAAATACACAGCCATCCTGGCTGGTTGATACATGGTTTGGCTCTGTAATAAGCACCTCAGTAATGCACAACACTGACAGCAGATTTATTACATCGCGTGTGTCTATAGACTTTATGTACCAATTTATGTTTTTTAAAAACACTCGCCCTTTGTTTGTGCGTGTGTGTGTGTGTTCATACATTGCTGTATGTTCAGAATAAGCCACATGCTCTAATGGATGTACAGAATTGGAAAAGTGGTTATGGTTTCCTGTTTGTGCACGTTTTGTTCCCGTCTCCTTATCTGTCTACTTACTTCTTGCACATTTCTAATTATGCATGTGCATTTGCGTGCGTGCTTGTGCCTGCATCTCCTGTCTGCGTGTGTTTGTGTGTTTTGTCGTTGAAAGATTTACACAGCAGTGTCTCACATCAGTCATCAGTCAAGTCTTGTCTTGTCCCGTGTCTGCCGTGTTACTGAGACTAGACACATGCACTCTGTTGCTCTGTCATTTACCTGTATGATGCAATGTGCAGGCCTTGTTTTACCCCTGAAAAAAATAAATAAAAACAGTGTAATTTTTTTATATTTTTACATACCATGTATATTTTTAGAAACCAATACTATATTGACTATTTTTTTTAAGTAATTTACAGCAAAAGAGGGGTAATTGTATATCGTGTAAAACTTGTGTGTGCACACAAACAGATACGCACCGTCATCATATCGCGTGAGAATGATCCTCTTCATCCGTCTTTCTCTATGTGAAGGCAAATCAAGTCGCCGAACGTCCAGAAGCAGATGGTTGCGGGTGAGATGAGGAAAGAGGCTCTGACTGATGGACATCCGCACTCTTTGTCACAGGTTTGAATATGTGTGTGTGTGTGTGTGTGTGTGTGTAACGCAAACATTAGTTTTACACCACCTTATCATCATGGAGTGTTCAGATTGGCTCATACTATTTGCTCCTGCCCTCTTTTCTCCAATTTCCTTATTCTCACCCTCCTTCTGGGAGTCAGTCCTCGGAGAGTGTTACCTTTACCCCTTTCTTCTATATAACTTCTCTTTCACTGTCTGTATACCTGTAAATTCTGTTGTCCGGTACCGAGAGAGCACTGGTCCAGTCGTCCGTGCCTCCCGTCCCCCCTCCCTCGGTGCATCTGAGGGGCTGTCCTAAGTGGAAGAGACAGGCATTTAGTCCAGCAGAAAATCAGCTCCACGCGCAGCGGCATAATGACTCAGAGGGGAATAGCGCACGGCTGCATCTAGTCATTCAGGAGAGAGAATCTTAAAAGTGCCTTTTCTAATATCATTTCTAATGTTGTATACCTGCTTAGGTGTCAACATGAGTGTCAACGGTTGGCTCAAATGTGTGCGCCTACTTGTGTACTGCACTGCAAAGCTATGCTTGTAGGTGTTAATATGCACCGTGCAGCCACGCCAGGTTTTTCCCCACCGGACCAATGAAGTCGAGCACACCTCGCTGTACCTCCCTGGCAAATGGAGTCAGAGTCCCTCTCGCAGTCTGTTTTTGGTGGAGCTATTTTGTTATTTCTGTGTGTGCTGGCAGGCAACATCCAACATCCTATTTCCTCCTCTAAACCGTGTGCGAGAGCAGTACACATTAATATTGCTACAACCTGGAAGGAGGCACGGAGCGAGCGCCAGAAAAGAAATAAAAGTGGTACAGGGACAAGTGCAAGGGAGTTGTGGGATAGATTTCGGGGGGGAGATAGATGACGCCCACAAAAAAGAAAACGGAACAAAACGGAAAGTTTCAGAGTTGGTGGGCCAGGGAAAACACTGGTGTTGCACAGGCAGGAAAACAAGCTCAAGTTCGAGCATATTGTCATTCATCCATTTCAGAGGCTGACTCATATTGGATCTTTGAGCGTAACACTGACATCAATATTCAAAAGTTTAATCTGTTAGCCTCTTTTTATATTTGCTTCCTGCAAGGCTCTTTGGTGTCGGTGGGTTGAACCCAGTACTTTGGTTTATACTGAAATATGTCAACATGCGAAAGCAGTTCATCTCGGAATAGGGGAAATATTGTACAGTGTGACAATTTAAAAGTAAAACTACGCGAGATGCATTGCGACAATGCATGCCTGCTCACTCTCTGTCAGTATCTGTTTGCTCAGCGTTCAGGTTGCTCTGTTGCCTCCACCCGTTGTTCGCTTTCCGTCTCCGTTTATCTGCGGGTCCATCAGGAACACAGCACGCTCCGAGGGTAAACACAAACAAACAGGGCCTCCCCCCCCCCCCCCCCCCCCCCCGATCCATCCAGGAGAGTTTATGTGGGATGGAGAGATAGCATCTCTCTGCTCCATCGTCTCCATCGCGCCACGCTGCACTTCACAAACACAGAGAAAACACACATCGGAAATGTTCACTTCAAGCCTTCAAACAGGCCCTTTATTCCTCTTTTATCTGTAATGGAGAGGCATCAGTGACACTCAGTACTTTGTTTAGGGACACATGGTTTACAGAACCTTTTTTTTTTTTTTTAAACTGGGGACTGTTAAAGATTTCGGGATTTTCTCTCGATCTGCACGAGCTTGTTCCCACAGTCTGTAAACTTGACTGACTGAGTGTGAAACTTCTGTTCCTGCACATATATGTTGGTTTTTTTTTTTAAATTATGAAATAGGAACATAGAGGTTGATGCTACACACACACCTTTTTTGACAGAGACAGATGTCTGAGTCTGCCTCGGATCAGGCCATGTGGGTGAGTGGTTTGTGTGGGCCTGTATGCGTGAAGCTGTGGAATCGGAGGTGCACAGCTGCTGGAAATGTGCATTCTCTCACTCTCTGCTCGTTTATTTTAGTGATTATAATCCCTCCATCAAACCAAAAAGGCCCAGACTCCATAATGATGCTTCCCAAGGGCGTCAGGTGATGATTGGCGCTGCAGACGCAATTATCTTTCCATTTCTGCCTGCTCCCTGTATCTCCAATCTCGCTTTCCCTTTTTTCCATTCTTCAATTTCAGCCAGCAATATTCTCTTGTTACTAATAAAACCCAACACGGAGATCTGCGCACACACACACACACACACACACACACACACACACACACACACACACACACAGAGGAAGAAACAGCTTTCTGGTTAGGTTTCACTTGGGGGTCCAGCAGTGGCAGTCTCATCTCAATGGGGTGTGTTTGTGTGTGTGTGTGTGTGTGTGTGTGTGTGTGGGTGTGTGTGTGTGTGTGAGTGTGTGTGTGTGTGTGTGAGTGTGTGTGCGCATTAATGCATGTGTGCGTGGGTTTCTGTCTGTGGGGCGGGGTCAGACCGGTACTTGTTGCTTCTGGTGCATCGAATTACCGCCCGTCTGTCACATCCAATTACGGCATGGGACTGCTGACGCACACAGACATCCTCTGTGTGTGTGTGTGTGTGTGTGTGTGTGTGTGTGTGTGTGTGTGTGTGTGTGTGTGTGTGTGTGTGTGTGTGTGTGTGTGTGTGTGTGTGTGTGTGTGTGTGTGTGTGTGTGTGTGTGTGTGTGTGTGTGTGTGTGTGTGTGTGTGTGTGTGTGCAGGTGTTTGTCGCTCACCTCCAGCTGTGTTGTGCTGACGGGACTTGCCGCAAGTATCCGCCTGTGATTTGGCCGGCTCTGCGCTTTTTTTCATCTATCGCTCCTATTTTAGTCACTATCACAGAATTAGTCAGTTGATAAGCCCATTTTTTAGTTATTAATAGATATAAGATTATATCTTTTTTTCTCATTCATCCTCTATAGAAATGTCTTGATACCACTTTTTCTATTTACCACAAATTTGTGCCGATGGTAACCATAAAAGAAATTCTCTCTTCTTTGATATTCATCACATGCAGTTCATGAGCCGTCCGCGTGCATCGTGCGTGTTCCCGGCACCGCCTCGCTAAAAATGATTTTCATGTGAAATTATTTTCACATCTCCTTCTGGAAGGTCGCACAAAGTACAACTGTTAAAGTGTTTACATGACATTTCTGGAAACTATTGTGGTGTTTTTTTGCCACTGCGGGTTTCAGTTACTGTGTGTCTGATTGATACAAGCCCAGTTTTTTCGCAATCAAAACATTAGTCTTACTGTTCTGCAACGAGGATACAGCCCAGGGTTCAACTGAACTCCTGTGAGAAAGAGCTCCCCTTGTCCGTGTGACCCCGAGGCTTCTGCGCTGCTCCTAGAAATGTGTGAACGTGTGAAATTAAAGGTGAGTCAACTCCTTTAAGAGTCAGAGAGAACATTAAAGAGAGGGGGGGGTCCGGGGGAGGGGGGGTTATTGTTTCTGTCCAGTGTTTTCTTTCACAGTTCCTTCATCCAATGTGGAGATGGATCTGTTTCCTCCCCTCACCATAGGTGTCTGAGAGGCCACACACGAACTCTACAAACTCTCCATCTCTCCATTACTTCTTTCTCTCTCTCTCTTCTGTCTTGGCTGCGTTTTTTCTTCTTTTTCTTCTTCTCTCACTGCAGTTTTTGACTTCCCTAATTATTCCCTTTAATCCTGTTTTACATGGATTTGATTCCTTTTATCAAAGGGACCATCCACATCACCATTTCGCAAATTATATTTTGCCAGCACTGTTTTATTCCACTGCAGAAACCATTTGATTTTTTACGGAGGTACTCTCAAACAAAAAACACTCTCTCCCTGGCTTTTGTTACTTTGCCTCCAACCCTCCTCCTTGTCCTCCTCCTCGAAAATTCTTGGCCCCCCCACCTACTCCCTCCAGCTTCCTCTTTTAGCTTCCCAGGATGCCATGCGGGAGACGGCGGAGCGGATCAGACAGTTGGAGATGGCACTGAGGGAGAGCATGAACACATCTGCACACAGGGAGGCTCTCTGGGCACAGGAGGAGGCCGCCCGCGTTCATGCCCAGAGAGAGGTTTAACTGATGTCGCGCAGCACTGTAGACCAGCACACACACACACACACACACACACACACACACACACACACACACACACTCTGACACACAGATAGTCACTTGCATCTACGCAGCCTGACCTGCCTTTTCAACTGAGAGCAGGTATCAGGTCACCTAAGCCTAAGGTCCACTGAGAAAGTGTAAGGGACCTAATTGCACCCCCATGTGGCCAAGCACGTAACTGTAGGCAGGCCGTGGTTAATGCGAGCTCCTTAATCACGTTTCGTCTTTACCAGCAAAAATCATTCTTTTTACTAAATGAAAAGTTGCCTTCTTCTTCTTGTATTTCATTCTTGATTCACTTTCTACAAACATGCTTTTGCTTTCGTGTTTATTTTCCCTGTCTCCGGTGAAATTTTTAAACTTAAAAAAAAAAAATGCACCGTCCTCCTTTCCGTGTCCCTCATTAAGTTTGCTCGCAAATGTGCGCATGTGTTTGACTTATTGTGAGTTTATGTGCATGCAATTAGAATTCATTAACAAAGCTCCAGACTTTGGGCGCGTAGTCGTGATGGAGCACAGGCCTCCTTTTTTTACTCTGCGTGTGCTGCTATCTGTCGGTCTTTCTGACTGCCAGCTGGCTGGTCTACATCTTTAAGTTTATGTGTGTGTGTGTGTGTGGGTGTGTGTGTGTGTGTGTGTGTGTGTGAGCGTAGGTGTGTCTGTGGTGGGAAAGAGAAACAGGGCGAGGGAGTGTGTTTCCTCCTGGTGTGAGTGTGCATTTGAATGAGAATGACCTTGCATTACTTATGCGTGCCACAAGTAATATGAGAGCAATTCGCGGTTAAAACAAGAACTAACATTTTTCAGGAAAAATGGTGGCTGTGTTGCTTCAAACACACACACGTAATGTTCCTCCTCAATCACAACCACACACAGACACACACGCAATCAAAGACAGAAGCTGATAGAGGAGAAGTTAGAAGATGAAGAGAGTGTACTTGTGGCTAAAGCAGGGAAATAAAATCAGGTCAAACTTCATTTAAAAAAAAAAAAACCAGTGAGAGGAAATAAATGCTTACTGTGTCTAGTTTCCTCCGCTTATTTACAAATTCTGAACTTTACACGCTTGGTTTCTCGTGTGCATGGATACTGTGTTCATCAAACAATATTCCAATCCACTCAGATGTCCAGGAGAAAAGTTTATTTATGTTTGTCGGACTTTTTCGCATGCACAGAAGTGGATGATTCAGCTTTGACCTCAGTTTACCCATGTGTAGCCAATCAGGGAAATCCTTTCGTAACTTGTGACACATTAACACTCATTGACCCCAAAAGTAATAGTCAGGTTACTTATGTTTCAAGGCAGTGCAGACCCAACGCAGGGAGAACATACTGAGCCAGCAGCGTGCAGTCACGCTGGCAACTGAACATGACGCGTCGAGCCAGAATGGAGTTCGCAGTCGCACTGTCGACACAGGGAAAGATGCTGCTCAGCCGCCGATGCTCACTGTTATGCGCTTGTCAACACAGTGACCCTTTGTGAGCCAGCATTACATCGCCACAGAAAGAGGCAGCGAGTCAACCTGCCATTAACGTGTAGTTTCACCGTCGTCAGTCAACTGCTTTTCCTGCCTCAGACTTTTGAGGGGGGGGGGTTGCTGGGGGACTAGGGACAGGTCCTTTTGAAACATCACCTGACCCTGGCACCATTTCAGAGCGCCCTGCCAAATTCACATTCTCTCCCCCCCCCCCCCCCACCACCCCTCTTGCCCCAGAGTAATCAGTCTCATGATGTGTAATGCGCTGAAAGTCTTCCATCAGCCTGACTCGCTGAAATGGAGCATGGGTAATGCCCTGGGTCACTTTTCTTCACACCCCAGCTCTGTAAGTCCCTCAGTCCGTCCGCCGCCTCTCTCCGTCTCTTGACCCTCGCCTGGCGTCGATCCCGCCGTCCGGCCATTTCGCCGAGCCTCTTTCTTTTCTCATCTGCCTTACATTTTCTCACCCAATTATCTCCTCACCCCGTCTCCCTTTCCTTCCTCTGCCGTTCCTGTCGCGCTCTCCCCCTCTCACCCCACGTGGCGTTTGAACTAGGCCTTTGAACCAGCAACACAGACGCAAATGGACAAGAGGGATTTGGTTTTCCCTTCCCTCTGAGCCCCCAATCAGCTTAGCAACTAAAGGGGCTTTGGGCCAGTCTTAGTGAGCCTTAGACTGGCTGGGGGGGCTTTGCCTTGAAGTTGAGCTAAATTAGCACGCACAGGCTCACCGTTAAGCTGATTAGGGCCCTAATTTCACTAAAATGCATTGTATTCCTTATTAATGATGTGATTGTGAAGTGAGGGCTCGCCTGGGTGGTGGACCTGGAAGGGGAGCTGTTGACGCATTAAGGGTAGATAGACGTACGTGTGTGTGTGTGCGTGTGTGCGTGTGTGTGTGTGTGTGTGTGTGCTTGTGTGTGTGTGTGTGTGTGTGTGTGTGTGTGACCCTTGGCTTTCAAGATGAAAAGATTGGCTTTGAATTCTGTTAAGCCCGAAAGAAGACATCAAACATTAACCGTGGTGTGATTTTGGACAGCTGGATGTCTTGACGATATTGGGAACATTAGCTGCTGGATACTTCAGAGGTCAGTTGGTGTTGGCGGCGATATGGGGTCTATTTTATTTTTGAAACAATGCCTTGATACACGTCCAGGAAATTATGACTGGAAGTTGTCACTTTCCCACCATTTCGGATTCCGTTACTCCGTGTTTGCTTTGCTCTGGCCCTTTCTTCTCTCACTCCATATGTGATATTCATGAACAGTCAGTGAGCACATTATCTGACATCTGTGAAACACACCTAGGAAACCGGCGGAGATGGAGAGTGTCCTGAAAATGTGTGAACGATTTGGCCCCTTCATAAAAGAGGCCCATTCCTTTTTTCATGTCTTACCCCATGGAGTGCTTTCCCCTAATTCTCGTTTTATTCTTTGCTTCTCCTTTACTTTCATTCCCTTTGTTTGTTTGAGATCCAACACTTTTTGGGGTCTTTTTTGATTATCTTATATCTCTGCACACTTTCTTATTTTTTTTCTGGACTCTTTCTATTGAATCACTTTATATTGATCTTTCCTTTACATAATCCAAACATGCCTGCCTGGCACAGGATCCTGTTGTGAAGTACTTGTTGTTAGACAATTAGACACTTCCTGCCCAAGGATAATGACGCCCTGAGGTCACATCCTGTCTATCAGACACTCAGGTCGGACACGCAGACCTGCATGGCCGGAGGGCGAGTTGTGCAGAGGGGAGGAGATGTCGTTGAGCGGTCGAGCATTATTCTCACCTGCCCTAAAGTAGAACCACACTTGAAAGTGAGGTGAAATAAGTGGAGAAAAGTGGACCCTTGTTTCCAGCACAAGAGTCAGTGGACTTATCATTCAACTAACCTTTGAACCGGAGTAGTTTCAAGTAGTTTGCTCCTTGTTGTCTAGCTGCCTTGTCTTCCTTCCCATGTTTAGGCAGTCGACTCACCTAATTATAGCATTCCAACACACACACACACACACACACACACACACGTTTTGAAATACACACATGTAGACCAATACAATTACACTTCAGCGTGTTCCCTTATGACCTGACTGTACCATATCCATGTGTGTGTGTGTGTGTGTGTGTGTGTGTGTGTGTGTGTGAGAGAGAGAGAGAGACTGGGCGACCATAAGTGTAAAATAGATCTTGCATGTTGACTTTTATCTAAGATTTGTATGATTTAAAACAACACTTCTCACATATGGAAACAGAGAGCCATGTGCATGAGTATGCAGGTCTGATTTCATTCAAATTTCCGCGTGTGTATATCTCTCGCCTTCCATAGCTCGAGGAGCTGATGGGCGCTTTGGAGAAGACGCGGCAGGAGCTGGATGCCACCAAACTGCGTCTGTCCTCCACTCAGCAGTCCCTGCACGAAAAGGACGGACACCTCGACAGTCTGCACCAGGAGAGACGCAAACAGCTGGAGGAGATTCTGGAGATGAAGTCAGTGTCACACCAGCCTGTTGTCTGTCAATGTGTCTGTGTATCTCGGTAACTTCAGTGATGTGAATTACTTAAGCAGCACGTGTGTAATGCAAGAGCGAGAGGTGCTGGTAACCGCAGTTATGAGACGCACAGTCAGAGAACATAAAGCACAAGTGCTCGGCGGTAGTGGCTGCACTGCCAGCACATAAAACTATATGATCAGGGTTGTTTCATGAACATTTATGGCATGATTCATTCCATGTTTTATCAGGAGCGTTTTCATCCCCCCTGCCCGACAACAGCGTGTTTGTTGCTGCAGCAGAAACCTGTGTTTCTAATGCTGCATTAGGAACATTTATCCACTCACCTGTCCACATGTGCGTCTGTGCATGGATGTTATGTAGGCATCAGCGCCGAGGTGTGTTTTGAGGCAGGATCAGCTGTTGTCTGTAGCTGCCTTGTGAATGGTTACATTTATTGAGGACAGGTGCTAGGAGGCCATAAAAAAAGTGTGTGTGTGTGTGTGTGTGTGTGTGTGTGTGTGTGACAGAGAGAGAGAGAGAGAAGGAGGAAACAAAAAAAGGACTTGCTACATTGCCATGTGCGAGTGTGTGTCGGTGGGCATAACTGAATGTGTGAGTGGAGCAACTACATGTGTGTTTGCTTTGAGCGCTCTGATTGAAGGAGCATGAAGCCACATATCTGCTTGTCATGTGCGGCAGAGAAATGCCTTTAATGTCAGCCACTCGGTGCAGTACAAAAGGGGGCGGCTGGTACACATCTATTGAAAACACAACTTCATTACGCCCCACAAGTCCCTCTGATCACACTAACTGTAAAAGAATGTGTGTATGTGTCCTACTACAGTGTGTGTATACAGTGTGTGCAGTTTGCTGGGGGGCCCAAAAGTACAGTGACCTTCCCTATGTAGCCCCCCCCCCCCCCCCCCCCCCCCCCCCACACACACACACACACACACACACTCGCACGCTTGTGATCCAAACCATCTTCCTGTCTGTTCCAATTTCCACCATCCAAACATTACCGCGGATGTGTAGCAGAGGAAATGTATTACACATGATACATACGCAATCCGTGCTTCTAGATATGTACGTGAAATTGGGAAAAACGCTCACGGACCTGACGTGCGAATGATTACGATGATAATGTCTCGCACTAGGCCCAAAATCATTATCATATAACCATTAGAAAGATGTCCTAGAAAGAAAAATCGTGTGATGGTCGGTTGACGTGATCGGCAACAAAGTGGAAGGCATTCTTTGCCTTTGTGTTTCGGGACTTTGACTGAATACAAGTCGACACTGGTAAGAGCTAATGGAAGGGGCACAGGGGGCGTGTGTGTGCGTGTGGGTGTGCGTGTGTGTGTGTGTGTGTGGGGTCTCTTGTGCATTGGACTCTGTGTGTATGAAGAGGTCGAAGGCTGGGTTTGGGGTCACTGGTGATGAGGATTAAAGGACTGTTGACTGTTGCGAGGGGCGAAGCATCGTGAGACTGACTCGCATCCGAACAAGCCACAAAGCTACGCACACAGAATGCACACACGGCCTCGCTGGAGCTCGCAAATAATCACTCACGTCTGCCGACATGCACGTACTTACACAGACTTTGGCTTTCTCCTTTTAAAGGGGTCCGTATTCCCACAGCACAGCTCTGGTCCAAGTTAGCACGGGGAAAAAAACTAAACAGGAAAGATAGGGCAGAGAAACAGTGGTAACAAGAGAGGGAGAGAGGGTGAGAGCAAGAAAAAATACGAGAGAGGTCGGAATGAGAGGGAGGTGAGGATGGAGTGGAGGGGCTATACAAACTGAAGTATTTCAAATCTTAGAAATCATGAGAGAAGTTTGATTGCGTGCCAAGTTTCTCCTTCTCGCCGTTGCTTTGTGGCATTTGTCAAGAAGACCAGCTGAAGCAAACCATGTGAGGCGCGTTCCCCAGTGAACCGCGGAGGTTTCTGTATGTTTTCTAATGTGTGTGTGTGTGTCTGTGTGTGTGTGTGTGAATGTGTGTGTGGCTAGAGGGAGAGGGAGTGAGAGAGCAGACTGTTGGCTTTTCAACACTATTAATGAAATAGACAAGAGGGGAAAAATCATTTTCAATATCCTCTTGTTACATGTTTCCTTGCTTGTATTGTTTGTGTGTGCGCGCGCGTGTGTGTGTGTGTGTGTGTGTGTGTGTGTCTTATAGAGACAGACAGGCATAGAGAGAATTTCATATTTGCCTGCCTTTTTCAGATATAGAGCTTGATGTATAAGGAGTGGTCCAGGTTCTGCTCAGTCACCTCACACAAGATTGAGTTTCCTCCATACTGTACACTATTCACACACAGACCTAAACGCACGTGCGCACGCACACACACACGCACACACACACGCACACACACACACACACACACACACACACACACACACACACACACACACACACACACACACACACACACACAGAAGGCCTCCAGAGGAGCTAGTCTTTAAACGAGTCTAGGGTCACTGGGTGTAGGTGCACAATAGAGAAATTATGTGTTTGGACATTTTGAGTAGCTAGTCATTGAGATGTTTCCATAGTCGGAATGGGATAATGCTACATGCCACAACATCGCAGTGGCTTACTGAACCTGATCCTCCTGTAGACAGTGGGAATGTAGCTGATATTATCTCTGTTTACATTTTAGTGATGGAAAATGATTATGGAGCTAAGAAAAAGGTGGCGGCAGCTTTTAAGCAGGCGCGTAAAGAGATGCAGAGTTGACAAAAGTGGAATTTTTTTTTTTTATAGGCAGAGTAAGAGAGAGCTGACAATTTGAGAGATGGAGGGGGAAATTATGCACACATTAGTGCATTCTGTAAGATGGCCGAAAGGAGAGAAAAGAAAAGGGAGAAGCTCTAGCGGAGAGCAGAGGGGAGGAAATAGAAAATGGGGAAAAAAGGATGATAGAGTGCGAGAGAGATTGATGGAGGAGGGTGATGGATGAAGGGAGGGAGGGAGAGAATGATGGAGGAAGTGGTGGAAGAAAGAACAGGGAGAAGATGAAGTAGAGCTGAGGAGGGTGGGAGGGAGCAGCGTCTGGTTAGCAGGGGAACGGTACACAACACACCATGTATCAGCAAACACGTGCGCCACATCGGACAATGAAGGAAGACTCTAATCAACCTGTTCATTTACATTTCTAATTCCTCAGTTTAACGTAAAACACAGGAGCTCCGTCAATTGCACACCCTTCCTCCTCTTACTTTGCCTTTCGGTCATGCATAGATTTGTGCCAGCTCAACAAAAATATCTATTTAAAAAAGATATTTCTCACTCCTGATTATCATGCCGTTAACTCAAAACAGAGATACATGAGCTATAACTACATGATGGAAATGAAATAAGCCCTAACCTGTAGCTGCTGAAATTCACTACTGTCCACGAAGGGTCTTCATGTATCCATTTGTTGGCTAGTTACAGTAACCCATGGCATAATGAAGCTTAGTAGCAGTAGCGACGTTATGACTTTCAAATCCCCAACGTAGACATCCTGTCTGCCCGGCGCCATCGTCATGGTTACACTGACTAAACACACAGAGAGGCCAGCTGTTCTGGCAAGGTCATGTCCCTGCTCACTGATCTCTTCAAGAGGCTTGGACACGCACACACACACACACACACACACACACACATATTCATACGCATACATCGCATGTGCAATCGCACGCACTTGCTGAAACGCATTCACGCACATCTACGGACAAACAGCACTGCGTTCACTTCAACGGATTTTTGAGATCACATTCACACATGGCAAAAGCTCACGCTTGGCCACAGACACGTATGCAAGAACTTAAAAAGCGTACGCACGCGGGTGCGCACGTCCGTGCAGCCGCACGCACACACTTACGGTGTTACAGTGCCATTGTTGTGATAGGTAATGACACAGAGGGCCGGTGCGGTGT
>NC_061517.1:10717500-10725000 GCF_022379125.1 Scophthalmus maximus
GCACACACATACACGCACGCACACACACACACACACACACACACACACACACACACACACACACACACTCTCACGGTAACATGCATTGACATATCTGACATGTCTCTGGTCCATTCTAGCCATGGGTCTACGGGTTCAGCATTTACTGAAATCAAATGTGTGTGTTTAGCCTTGGGTTACACACGATTGAATTAGAGAAATGGTGTGCATGTGCACATGCACTTACTTACTCTCTCTCACTCACACACGCACGCACAGACACACACACACACACACACACACACACACACACACACACACACACACACACACAGCATCACAGGGACACAGATCTCTATTAAGTTAAAAAAAAAAGAGAGTTGAGTGTCTTCTTCCATTGCGAGGGCTTTTATGTGATAAGATCAGCTCGGGGTGATCTCCTATGCAGAATTCCTGAGCACATCAAACAACAGTAAACCACATCACAGAGGCAGGAAGAGCTCAGCTCCATTAGCCAGCCCATAAAGAACATGTGTGTGTGTAACGGGAGAGCTACGCCAGCCACTACAAAAGCTTTACACACATAGGACAAACATAGGGAGGTATGCCCCTGTCCCCTGACATACTCACATAATTGATGAGCATTTGAGTGCAAGTGCACATAGGTGGTAGTCCCGCACAAACGCTGCCGTGCGTCTGCGGCGCAAAGGCAACGGGGTCATTGTTCAGGCGTTCTTGTAGTGTGCACATGCACATGCCCAAAGGAATACACATGTACTCACACACACACATGTGCATCGTTGTGGCTTTATCAATAACATCTGAGCGCGTCCTGTATTTAATTCATTGTAACTTGGTTTTAAGCTTAAAATAATGGGTTGGTTTGGGAAAAAAAGAAGAAAAGAAGAAGTGGCCCACAAGCTGGGCTGTGATAATGGCCTGGTATCTTAGTGACACGAAAAAGGAAAGAAAAAAAATAGGGGAAATTTGTTGCTGGCCAGATGGCAGTCATTAGCTGTATTAGTACACAACTGGTACAGACATGCCCCCACGACACAAACACACACCCTACCCCAACACCCTCACTACAACTGCTCCATCTCCCCGTCCCGTCCTCCTTCACCTTTTTTTCCCAGAACGACTAGTCTGCCTTATGAGGTGTTAAGTGACGAAAGGCTAAAGAGACAACCAGATAGAGTGAGAGAGAGAGAGAGAGAAAGACAAAGAGAGAGAAGGAGAGATTTATTTGAAGGGGGGGGGGGGGGGGGGGGGGGGGGGGGGGGTTGTAGAGGGAAAAAAAAAGAGGTCGGCCCAGATTGAGTTCACCCATTTTTCCTGGATTAATTTGAAACAGATCTTCACTGTGTGTCATGTCCAAGCCACAGGCAGTGAGATATCGCCCCTTTGCTCAGGCTCCAGCGGATCTGATTCAAACTGGATGTCCATCAGTCACTGTGACCGGCCCAGCAGCAGGATGTCTTAATCATCTACCATGTAGAAGTGCGTTAAGAACAAAAAAACATCAAACAACAGTACGGTCAGGAAATCGAGTACGTGTCTCGTCATAATAGCGGATTTCAACAAATTTGTCCCAAAGACAGGGTGAAATGAAGACACCAGGGCCCACCCGGCTCTCTGCTGAAGCCAACCCAGTGTGTGTTAATCCAGAGGATTAGGCCGCCTGCTAGCGTTACATGCGTTCCCATGCCAGTCAGCGATGTTCTGCCCACTGAGGTTAACGTATAATGCTGAAGATGACACATATGCACATGCAGTTTCGCCGCCGATGCCACACAGGGTGCCTTCACACAGTGACCGCACAAATGTTGCAGAGACTGATGTGCGTGCGTGTGTGTGTGCTGTGGATGGCGGCTCGCGGTAGGAGAGACTGGTGGATGGCGAGGGGGGAACGGCAGGGTGTTCAGCGGGGAGTTATGCACTATGGCAGGCCCTAATTGCTTGCGGCTCCTGTTGTGTGTTTAGCTTTGTTTGAGCATGTCCAATATAACCAGTCACAGGGGAGCCTCTGCCAGAGCAAACATACACACACAAACACAGTGCTGAACCCCGGAGAAGGGCTTTTATGGCGTTCAAGACTTCAGTAACATGACACCTAGGGCAAACACTGAGCAATAAAGCAATCGCGGCACATTGTTTATATCCTCCTCCAGTCATGGTTTGTTTATCGGACGCCGACTGTCTCAGTTTCCTGACATCGGTGTCCTGACATGTCACTTTGGGTGCACACAAACACATGTGCATGCACACACAGACACTTTGGCACAAACAATGCCCAAGCACGGGTAAACACTGGATCCATTCATGCACATTCACACAGAAGCCCACATGTATCTGCACGCATGCCACACTGCGGACATCTTGACATGTCAGTCACAGCGGGTTTTCGTGCCAGTGCTTCTCCAAAACCTCTAAGCTGTTTCCCGGTATGTCTGACTGCATGACTGCAGATAAAAGGGCAATAAACATTTCCTTTTTTTTTTTCGCTTGCTAACTCATATTTCTCACGTGCTCCTCGCCTCCTTTTAAAAGTCGATGTTGTGTGACACGGACAGATCTTCGTGTCAAAATGTTTGTACGTGTGTCTGGGCCCTTCCCAGCAGTCTTTCTTTTTTTTCTTTTTTTTGAAGCTGCACTCTGAGGTGGTCTCCAGCCCATCCGCCGCACAAAAAAATTAAGAGCTGTGCGTTAATGCACACCATGCCATCACGGTATAGCTATAAAGTCCACCCAGTCTTTCTTCTTTTGAGCTGTAAACGTTACACACCTGCATTCTCTCCATTGTATAACAGTGGCAGGAGACCTAACAACTGTGAAACGTACACCAAGTTCACGATATTTACTGCACACTCACTCACACCTAAACAAACTTTCCCATGTATACATACACAGCGGCGGCCAGAGGAGGTCCAGGGCTGTGTCTTTACACTGTAATCAGATTCAGCGTTAGGTTGTGCTTAGAGGGAACGGGAAGATATTCTTTGTGTAAGACAATGGAGTGTGTTGTCACTCTGTGATCGGTAAATGTTAAATTCACACCCTCAAGACAGCATCATAGTGTTCGTCTGCTTCTCATAATCGGTATTAGAATACTATACATTTGTATTGACGAAGTCAATCTGGGAAGCCATACAAAGGAAGAAGTGTCATAGCTAAATGATATTCACAAAGGGAAGAGTGATGTGGGGGCAGTGCAATGTCCCATACGAAAAAAATTACTTCAAAATGTATTTATTTTCAATTTAAAGTTATCAATTGTACTAAATTATTATCTTTAAGTTAAGTAAATTATTTTGTGTAATTTATTGAAGTTGGTAAACAATGTAGTGGAAGACTATAGTTTGAGTGTGTTTGACTGTGTGTGTGTGTGTGTGTTATTGTGAGAGTGAGAGAGACTATGCAAATGTAAGCGGACATGAGGAACTCATTTATTTAATGACGAACTCTCACCCACAGATCCCCGGTGTCGGTCGAGCTCGTCCTTGTCATGACGCAGAACGGCACATCGCAATACTCTTCGCTGCCTGGTCTCAGCATGAGCGCACACACACATTCTCACCCATGGAGGCAGACGCAGCAAGCCCTGTCCCTCCTCTGCACATAAACACAAACACATTTTGACTTTGGCTTCATGTATCCGTTTTAATGAGCCAGACATACTCTACATTTGGTCCGGCATTAGTGCAGAGAAACTCTGAGCATCACGTTCAAGTGACCACAAGTTGATCTTTTAAGAATCGAGACCTAGAAAGCAGAAACATAACAACTAGTTCACGCACACATACACACATACGCACACTCTTGTATGTAACCATAGACAGCAAATAGCACTGAGTGGAAGTCATTGTTAAAATAACTGTGATGTAATCTACCAAGGCAGCTGGCTTGACTGTGTGTGTGCGGGTACGTGCATGTGTGTGTGTGTGTGTGTGTGTGTGTGTGTGTGTGTGTGTGTGTGTGTGTGTTTGTGTTTGTTATCTATCTGGAAATCAATGAGTCTGTCAGCAGCATCTGACTGCACACCACCACTGGTCTCTATATTAAAAACCAGACGTATTCTGGAATCCATGCACAAGTGTGGAGGGCCGACAGTACAGTCTGTGTTTATATGTGTATTTTGTCTGTGGATCTGTTTATATTTCCAATGCATGTTTGTGTTAAAAAAACAAAACAACATACCTAAGACAAAACATAACAAGGAGTCAAGGAAACGGTACTCAATCCAGTAAGAAAACTAGAGGCAGGGAGCCGACGGGTCAAAGAGCAGGTATACGGGTTCTCTCTTTTTTTCTTTCTTTCCGCAGTGATTACAAGGCACGCACTTTTGCTGTTTCATGCTTTCATACACGTGTGTACACTTGCATACGCAATTGCAGCTTCAATTTTCATACTCTCATAAAATCTCCAAACACGCACTTTCTACGAACGAGGAATGCCAATATGACAGGTAGGCGCGTTGCTTGAATGCGTCTTCTCACACGAAGCTTATTAACAACTATACTTTTACAAGTAAGGGTATGTCCCTATTGGGAATTCACACCAAAGGCCGAACAAGCGCATGCAATGAAACAACAGGTTCAGTGTACTAGAGGCATGATCTGTCTACACTACCCTCAACGTACAAATTACCCAGATTATAGAGCGGTGTGGGTGCATGTGCCTGCGTGCGTGCTGGTGTGTGTTCTTGCGTCTACCTGGGCATAAACTGCCAATACTACTCAATGTGTCTTTTTGGAAGCAATGACTGTAAAATAATCTGTGTGCGAGTATGTGTGTGTGTGTGTGTGTGTGTGTACATGTACATGCTCAGAGACGTATGTGAACTTCCCCGTGTGTGCGTATTCCTGTGTGTATTGACAGGGAAATAATAGTGAGGGCTTTCTTCTTTTTTTTTTATTCAGAGGGCCAGGTAGTAATCATGTCACTCTTTGATCCTATGATCCTCACTGATCTGTCTAAATATACAGTCGACCTGTCCAAACCTGGCAACAGCTCCTCTAATCAGCACCCTCACCCAGCCGACTGTGTGTTTGTGTGTGTGTGTGTGTGTGTGTGTGTGTGTCTGTGTGTCTGTGCGAGAGAGGACTCATCTCTCCTTGTGTCTGCATCTCTGTCTATTTCATGATATGTTGCCCTGATTTCCTTTTCCCCCCTCTACACTTTAAAGTTGGCTTAATGAACTTGATATACGTTAGTATGAGGTCAGTGTGTTTGCGTAGCAGCCTGTGAAGAAAGCATGCGGTTTCTTCCTGCTTCAGCACAAAGCGGGGCCGTTTGAGCTTTATTCAAAAGAAAACTATTAACCAAGGTTGGAATCACAGGATTGTAAATTAATAGCAGATGTGTCTGCACTGTATGTGTTCAGTCTACGTGGTAATGTGCATGCATGCAGTTTTGCACACGCAAAGTAGTCAGTGATTTCACATGTGAAATCTATGATCAGCTCATGATCATGAAGATGCATTGTGATATGTGAACCGACTCAACAATATATACATTTATTTGAATTTGCTCCAAACAGCTTCATTAAAATGCTTCCACAAGTAAATATAATACAACCATGCAAAAAAAAAATTGGGATATATTGTAAGACTGGAGTCATCCTGCATAATGGCCACATCTATGTTTTTTTACTTAAGTTTATTTAGCTGATAATACTTATGGCAGCGACACTGCTATGCACTGTAGTGTTACCAAAATCACCTCAAACATGAGTGGTCTTCACATAATAAAGTGAAACTTTTCACGATGTAACCAAAAATCCCTTTTTATTTTTGTGGAGTGGCAGCAATACGCTTCCATAAATACTTCTGTAGATTTGCTTAAGTATAATTTTCAATGCGGGACTTTTACTTGTAATGGAGTAGTTTTACTTTGTGGTATTATTCGATTTCACTTAAGTGGTAACAATATCATCAAAGTTCAACAGGTGCATCTGATCAAAAATAGGTTCTGAATGTGCATCTGTGCAAAGGCGTATTACAAGGCGTGACAGAATATGTTGCATATATTTTTAGTGCTGTGCACATTGTTTAGGGATTTACATCACGGTGTGAGACTGAGAATAATGTTTACTTTATATAATTAAGTTTGAAAACCATGTTTTACTTTGAAAAAAAAAACCCCTCTCTTATTATTTAGTTACGGTTCAGGTTTCATTCTATGAAAGAAACAGAGCTCGGAGCTGGAAAGACACACAACATATTCTATGTAGTTTTCCAGATTTGCAGCTTTTATAATAGTTGAGCTCATGTGGCTGTGATTGGAAGGAGCTGTGATTGGCTGATGGAGTGTGGGGTGAATGTTAGTGTGACCTTGCGTGTCCTTTACACACTGACGGGAAATCGACCAGTCCAAGCTCCAAGGAAAGCTATAATTCTGGGAGTAATACAGGCCAAAGGAGCGACACACATCTTCTTTTCTCGCGTGCGCATACGCGCACACTCGGCTAGCACGGAGCAAAGTCCAAGCTGTGCCGTAGTAACCACATTAATTGGGTTGTGTAATTGTCTGGCAAAGCATTGTGGGAAACAGCCCATACAGATCTGTCCCTTTGCCTCAAACCACTTTTTAAACATGGACTCCCATAGTCATGACAGTGCTATCCAGGAAATTGCTGAACATGTGTGGATATGAGTGTCTGAGCATCTGTGTGTGTTATTCTGTAATAGCCTGTATGTGTATGTGTTTCTATGGCTCCTTTAAGGGAAGTGAGTGTGGTGGCCTCCCATTCCACCGCATGTCGGTTGTGGTTCAGCTGTGGTCCACCGCCAGGCCCTACATTTGGAACACAGAAAATACACCAGGGGTACTCGCTCCCTCTGTTTGCTGGACCCGTCTTTCATCGGTTTGTGTGTATACGTGTGTATTTTGGGTGCACATTTTGTGTGTGCGCGTGTGTAATAGTCCGCCACTATGTTGTACTCTGTGCCCCTGATATTTTAAGTCTTTTTGGCCCCACGTCATGAGTGTGCGCTGTATTTCCAGGCTGCAGTTAGATGACCGGAGTGAGAGAACCCGTACGGAGGACAGGAAAGGCAGGAGGAATGGGGAGAGAGGAAAGCAAGGCGGGTAATTGAAGGGTTGAGGGTAATACTTAGGCCAAGGATGGCTGTTTCGACGTGTTTGCATAACCTCCTTGAACTTAATATTTAGCCCCACTCCGGAGTGAGTATAGGGCACCGCGGAGCCAAATAGAGAATGATAGAGGGAGAGAGAAGTGGAATGATAGAGAGGTCCAAGTCCAAGGTGTCTCTCCTCCGATGAGTGGCTTCTCTCTTTGATGAGTGAAAGAAAGGAGGGGAGAGGAGGAGTGACGGAATGAGGATGGAGAGACAAAAAAGACCACATATTGCGTCGGCATTCCTGCTCAAGAGCAAATGAAGAACCTGACCGTGAGTTATTTTAACACAGAGGACCTTCACTTTAAATGATGCAATGCAGGAGGTGTCCCTCTGGTATTTTAACTGACAGTTCACAGTAGAGACTTTACTGTAGTTCCTC
>NC_061517.1:10727500-10735000 GCF_022379125.1 Scophthalmus maximus
CGGGCATGGATAAATCCTATTTTACAGGTTAAGATAGATAAAGGCTTTAAGCCAGGGAAGCAAGCAGAAGGAAGCGGGTAATAGGGGAGATCTGGCATGTGGCTGCAGGTTAGCTGTTGCAGGTTAGCACGGAGCTAATCCAACCTAAGGTAGCCAGAACTTGGACCTCATAAAAAATGCATTTAACCCACATTTTGAGTTAAAAAACAGATTTACCATCTCAACCCGCTTTGCACTAAGCTTACCGACTGAAGCCGGAGCATGTGTTTTACGTTGGAAATAGACATTTTCCCTACCTCCTCAGTTGTAAATAACACAGTCTTCCAAGGCCATAAATAATAGTGTCACTCAACCATGCCCCATTCTCATGTCCTCTGCTTGCTCTCACCGCAGGCCTCTCGAGCTGCCCAGCCAGGGGCCCCCGACTTTGCGCCGCACCTTCACACACTTACAATCAAGGAGCGGCCATAAAAATGCCCGTGGAATGTCTCTGCAGAGCTGGACAGTTAAGTGGTGGAAATCCATGATCACAAACTAGAAGGACCCATAATGGATGTTCTGGGAACAGATATAAGTGGGCTCCCCATGTTCTTGCTAACAAAATACATCACACATGCCCACAAGGACATGAAAGCACAAATGGGCGCACGGACAGGCGAACGCCTGCACACATGCACACACTGCACTTAGGGGCAGACAGTATTGATGGCTCCCCCGGGCATCACACGGACGCATCTGTTTCTGTCCCACCGACTCTCCACACTCATAATTTCAAGTAAGTCATAACACAAATTATAAACACGTATTCCTCAGCCGTGACGCCTAGGAATAACAACATGGAGTACAGTGAGCTGATTTAGGGTCGGCTGGGACTCTTAAATCTTTTACCTTTCCTCCTTTCTTCTCTTCCTCCTCTCCTTTTCCTCCCTCTTCTCTCTCTCATACAGGTAGCAGTCACTCTTGTCAAGCACATACTTCCGCTATTCTATTGCCTTCATCTCATCCCTTTTATGATTGTTTTTATGCTGGACCTGTCGGCTCTGCTAGGTTTTCCCTTTCACAGCCCCAGATACATCACTTCACATCTTCGTCGCCTGAATTTGTTTTGAGCGAAGGTACGGCATGTGTGTGTGTTTATGTTCACTCTTGACCCCGTCTTGACCCCTCGTCACCCAGAAACATCTCAGAAATCTGTCTGGCCTGCCAGTCGCCCATCTGCCCTGTGACATCACAGTCCTTTCGACAGCGGCCCTACCTCAAAGATGTCTTCATCCAAGTATTCTCTCCTCATTTTTCTTCCCTTAGTCCTGAATGATCTCCTCCTGCCTCACATCTACTTACCCCTCTCTTCTTTCACTCCTTGCATTCCATTATTTTCTTCCCCCATTTTCCCTCTCACCTCTCATCGCATGGTCATGTACTTTAACCATCCATCTCCCACCTCTGTAGTTCTGAATGTCTCAATGTGTCCCAGGGACCATGAAGTTCAATTGGAATCACATGTTGTAGTCCAGCAGAGAATTTCACCCTTTATAAATAAGATATCAGTCCAGTGTATATGTAATTCTACAGGGCCTTGCGTGCTCTCTCGCAATCGTGAGATTAAATATGAGACATGTGAGATATATATGAATACGCAGCTGTTTATCTTATCAGCTGAACTATTGTTATGTCATAAGAAAGACAGAAAATAATGTGTTTTTTGGGAGATCGAGCAGTGAGATTTATTTGGCCTTTTATTGGAGTCCATTTTGACTTCCAGTGCATGGGGTCTGACTTTTATGAAGACTAATCACAAGTCTGTCATGAAAGAGCATTTCATTGTTGCCCTTCCAATCGGACAGGAAATGAAGATAATCCTTTGTTTGTCCAGGATACGCCAAGTCTAAGTTAAGCAGGGAGCTAGACAAGAAGGGAGGAAAAAGAGAGGCTTCACCCATCCAAGATCAGCCAGCAGATACAGTACAAGCATTTGTCTTTGTGTGTGTGTGTGTGTGTGTGTGTGTGTGTGTGTGTGTGTGTGTGTGTGTGTGTGTGTGTGTGTGTGTGTGTGTGTGTGTGTGTGTGTGTGTGTGTGTGTGTGTGTGTGTGTGTGTGTGTGTGTGTGTCCAGATAGATGAATCCTGTCTATTAGATTTATGTGCATTGCAAGTGTGTACTACAGTGGATGCCAAATGGCCACTCACATTAGATCTGATTAAATACTCCAGTGTGATTCAGGTTCAAAGACTGTTAGTAGTATTAATCAGCACACACATGTAGACACACACACACACACACACACACACACACACACACACACACACACACCATGTACACAGAATCACTGATTGAGGATGTGGGAGACAAAGTTTACAGGCTGGCTAATCATAATAATGCCCCTTTTTATTGTTTTAGGAAGTCATCATTCAGCAGGATCCTGCAGTACTACTCACAGAGCAGCCACAGGAGGCTGCCTTAATTTAGAGACTGGAAGTGATTTGGCTCACACTGGAGCACAGCGGTCACTTTAGTTTAAAGGTTTCATCCAATCACGGTCAGAACGTCCAATGGTCAATTAATAATTTGCAGCTATAGGAACTGGGTACCTGAACCCAGGAACGCAGGTTAGGTGCTTACTTTTTGCATTGGTTGCACTGGCCGAAACATTTCAGCTCACCTTTTGGCAGTGCTGTAATACCTTTTAAGATTCACCTTTTTTTATTAGTTACTCCCAAGATTTTACAAAATGGAAGATATAAAAACATTTAAAATACAACGCATTGTTACAGATAAAACCAGTGGTTTCCAACCTTTTTGTCTTCTGATGTCATTAAATGATCAAATGTAATTGAATGATGCCATATGTAATAATATATCAATCAGATGTATAAAAGCTGTACTTTTATTTACTTTCACCCACATTTTACCACTAAAACTTTTGTTCTTAAACTGGATTTTTCATGCAGCACTCTAACTAGTTAGGTAATACTTTTACTTGGGTTGACAGGTGAATAAAATTAAAAAAAAATTAAAAAATACTGTATATATAAAAAAGATATATATATATATATATATATATATATATATATATATATATATATATATATATATATATATATAAAATAAAGTGTTTATGATTAAATAATACTTTTTTTGCACACATCAATGTAAAAACATAAATTGAATTTTTTAAAATACAAAAATAAAAGATACACGGAAAAGCAATTCCTTCAATGCATCTGTCCCTGCATATGCTTCAGGCTTTACGATCTTTTTATGTTTTAAAGTTTTCAGTTGAGTCAGCAATTTTAGCCCTGCCCGCAAATTTTGGGCCACACAGAGAGCAGCACATACAATGCATGGCTTTCCCTTCATAACCGCACATTATGTGTGAGCCCTTCCTGTCAGAAACAGTAGGTCTTTTGACTTATTACACCTGCGCTGTGCGGTGGTGGGCAGGCGTATTGTTATGGGTGGTATCTGTCTCTCTGTATATGTTGAAGCGATAACTCCTGCGTTATTAATGTTTGTTAATGCATGGAAAATACATTGAAAGCTCATTTACATACATATACATGTAAAATGGTCTTTAATTCAGTTACATATTGTATTAATGGATATTTACTCATGTTTAATTGATGCAACAAAAAAACCCACATTAAACAATACATACCACTGATATCAATAGCTGCACAATACATATGTCCACAAAATATATACATATGCTCATCAGGTCTTACAGTCTGATCTCATCAACGTATTATTATTATTTTGGTAGTCTCCATCCCTCTTATCAACATGTCATTTCAACAATGCCAATATTTACGTTTCTCCATTTGTACTTTTATTTATGTAAATGATGTGGGATGAATACTTGATGAAAAAACATTCAGTAGTTCCTCATTTTAAGTTTCACAGTTTCACACATCCACATGTGCCTTATTTTAAAGCTGGAACAAACAAAGTGCCACAACACCAAAACCATGTCTTTCGTTCGTCGACTCAGGAGAGGCGACTTGATGAATGGGAGAGTAACCGTTCTTGATGAAGTGGCTCAGTGGTGGTCACAAAGAGATGGATCTCTGTTTGGCTTTTTGAGATGCACACACAGATAAGATAAACCGCCTCTTTAACTGGGGTGAGGGTCAGTGACCCTAACCCTCGAGTAGTATGCTAAAAATGCAGTCTCATTCTAAATGGAAAAGTTCTGTGAAATAGAAAGAATAGGTCAATTATTCTCTGTGTTATTAAACAACATTCTCAAGCTCATGCTTGTAATCCTGAATCCAATAAGGAAAGGAGTAGTTATGAGACTACAGGGACATTTTGCAATGTTTCTGGGTTTCCATGTCTGGCAGTGTGGTGCAGCGATTGCAAACCTGCAAGTAGGTTTGGGCTGTTAATCCGACACATAGTTTATGAACAGCGACACATTCCTTGCCCATATATGACTCCGTGCATTACCTTTTCCCTCTGCTTAACACGGCCAGAAGCAAAGTGAAGGAATTGAGATGCCTTTTAATTATTAGGTTTATTAGGCCATGAATGTAAAAATCGCGTGAGGAAGGATTTAAAAATTTATCACACTGTTGTTTGATCTGTGGATTTATTTTTCCTGGGGATTTTTTTCTTATAAAACTTTAAGAATTCTTTCAACAATTTTACTTTGTGAATGGCCAGGTCAAGCAGAATAATCCTGCAGTCCAAAGCACTTGTTCTGGTACAAGTGGTCCAGTGTAGGTCTCTGTGTGTGTGCGTGTGTGCTCCCTTTACAGTGAGCATTAAAAGGAATAACAGTGGAGGTGTGGGGAGACGAAAAGTGTCACGGTGATCCTTCCCTATGATGAATGGTGTGATTAGCCGCTTCGATCCATGTCAGGACACACATGCATGCGCACACAAATACACGCACAACATGGGAGCACACACTTGAGCTCACACTAACACAGAGGGGCCTATTAAAGGCCCTTGAATGGGAGAATCCAGATGCGCCGTGCAGATAATTGTACTAAAAACACCAAATGTGCAGTCCCAGACCAGCAAGACTTTACTCTGAGTTCAGTATGTTTATTTTCGCAATTGAGTTATTTCTGCAGGGACTTAAATCATGGAATAAAAACACTCCAATGCAGGGCAATTTTTAATTGAGTCCAAAGTGTGTTTGGAACACACCCTCCCTCCTCCTTTTCCTCTAGCCCTCACCTCACACACACCCACACTTGAAGTACTATGATGGTTTGATGCCCATCTAATATAAAATGCGATTTAAGAGTCTGGAGTTCAGCCATGTGATGTTTATCCAACCTAAAGTACCTTCAGATCCTAGTTAGTTAGAACTTTTCTCTTTTGATGGTCATTCAGATCAACTTTGTTGAGCGTAAGCGTCATTATAAACAACAAATAAGCTACAGTCTATTACAGGAACACAGTCTAGCTCCTCTTAATCATATTTTTTTACAGTGTGCAATGGGGGAAACGGACCAAGTAGAGGAGGTGTGTGTGTGCCTGGATATCTACGAGAATATGTTTGTGCTTCTGTGTTTACAAGTGTGGGCGGGTAACATGCGTGTTTGTCACTACGCTGGATTTATCACATCCTGTTTGATGACGAGGCTAATCATCACTAATCTGCTCAGAAGACGGGTTACGCAAGGCATTCTCTGGGGTCCCGTGGGAGTGAATGTGTGCGTCTGGTTGTGTGTATGATGACACGTGGGTGGTATGTCTCCTCTGCACCTGTGGACAGTCATTTGTTGTCACCCTCCCACCGCCCCCACACGCACGCACACACATACTGTGGTAACCAGTGGTGGCAGAGGAAAGATGTCATATCCTCACCAGCCGACTCTATTAGGCGAAATTACACTATTGCATGCCCATGAGTCACAGTGAGGTACCACTAATGCAGCATTTAGGAAACCACTTCAAAGATGTAGGCTTCTTTTCCTAGGGTTTTCTGTCTGAGTTTAGGGAGTTCTGGAATGAGTGTGTGTTTGCTCATCTGCGTACGTCAAAGGGCGTTACAGCTGCAGAAGTCGCTGCTGTGAATCTGGGTCTCTGTACTGCCCACCTGTTTATTTTTTAATTATAAAATACATATTTCTGCATTCTTACTTTTCATTTACACTCAATAAGAGAATAATATGACTTGCTTTTAATATTTTGCCCCTTAATAATAACATCCCTCCTTACCTTTTCCTACTTCCACCCCGTCAGGCAGCAGACTTTGCTGGCAGCCATCAGTGAGAAGGATGCTAACATTGCCCTGCTGGAATTATCCTCCTCCAAACGGAAGAAAGCCCAAGAGGAAGTGATGGCTCTGAAGAGGGAGAAAGACAGGCTCATGCACCAGCTCAAACAGCAGGTACATCCACCACATGTGACCGCAAGCTATTTATGCATGCACATAAACGATGAATCAAATTTACAGCACTCTAAAAAGGTCTAAAAGGTTGACTGGCCTGCACATGAATCAAATGGAGCCTGGCTTTGCGGTCGCCATTTAGGACAGACTCTGGCTTTGTGAATCAAAGCAGAGCTACAAATTCAAACCTGCTGCAGGTTCTAAAGCCTTGCCTGCATTTAAACAGTTTTATTGGTAGACATTTGAACTTCAAAACCAGGAACAGATAGTTAATAATGATTCCTCATAGTTAACAGAATGGTCCTCCTTGCCTCAAACCACACTTACTGCATTCAGTCAACATAAGCTAAAGCAGTCAACCAAGAGCTGTGATTCCAAATCCAGGCATGTGGGAATAGCTATTCTCTTAACAAGAATGTTGCAATCAGAGCTATTAGATGCACTTAAGTCTCCGACGAAGGTTGGTATCATTGATGAGTCATGGGCGGACTTTTCTGCCTGACATCTTCTGGTCAAAGAGACACGATTCCCAGCACACACACACAGACACATACCTATGCACATACACCCCTATTTCCCGCGTTGCCCTGGCTCTGTATATGACCCAAGGCTGATGAAGGTACGTGGGCCATTAAGGTCTGGTCAGACCACATCAGTGACTTAGCAAACGTGAATGCTAACAATAATGAGGCAACAGCAGGGAGTCGACATGTACGATCTCCTGAGTCACACGGAGCTTCTGGGAAACCTGGTGCGTTTAAAAGTCAACAGATGCAGTGCGCTGGGTGTGCATTTATGTGCGAACCTATGTTTGCTTGTGTCTCGTAAACGGTAAACAGTTCCTAGGGGGTGCAATTCCACTCAAGGAATTTCAAGGAAAGCTTATTATCTGTTTATCGCCATTGGATGCGTCATGTTTTCCCGTTGGGTAACAAGCAGTTACAGTCCACCTGATGATGTGATGAGCTCTAATTGCCACGATGTGGCCTCCAGGCCTTGAGCACAGAAGTAGAGAAAAGGGGAGAAAAGAGGGGAAGTAAAGAAAAGAAGGGATGGGAGAGGAGTGTGTATAGCACATCCATAATCTTCCTTTGTATCCACTTTTTCATGCATGCAAACCTTCTTAGAAAGTATTTAGGCGCACATGCACACAA
>NC_061517.1:10740000-10760000 GCF_022379125.1 Scophthalmus maximus
TCCTTGGCCATCTCTAATAAGACAGGGTCACCGGTTTTAATTTTATTCTTTATCTTTTTTATTTTTTGCCTTCTATGCCTGTGGAAAGCATTTGATTGCTAAAAGGTCTGGGGTTGATTGACATACACACGCACACTTGAGTTATATATTACAGTAGTGTATAATAATGTGAAGATTTCTATTCTTTTCAACTATAGAATGAATCGACATCTAATTTTATATGGACGTTTAGAGTGAGGAATACGACACGAAGCACACGGTAGCTTAGACCTTGAAATCACCTTGTAATCCCTCAAGGACCACTTTTAAACTCTTGCTGTGTAGTTATTAGGTTATGTTATGTTATGTTTTACATCTGACTTGCTAAAACAATATTTTAGAGCTATTAGGTGTCTGTATTGTTCTGTTGTATTTCAGAATACTTGTAACCGCAGTATGCTTCACATTAGACTGAGCTGCAGGGGGTCACGTTTTAGTATCACACATTACTCCCTTGCACTTTGCATTTATAAATATCTTTCCCCTCAATGTGGCTACACAGCTCTGTTTTACAGCAGCAGTGTTTATAGTGTTTGACATATGAAACAGTAGCTCCCTGCAAGTGATATTTCAACTTTTCAAGTTGGACTGAAAAAGCCAAAGAAAGTATTATTAGTATTGCTGGGAAAACTTGTTAAGAATGTAGGGAATAATAAAATAACACATAAATTCATGTCAATTGGCTGAATTACACTCTCTATTAAAGTTGAATTTTTATGTCTACACAAGGGAACTGTGATGGTTCACACTTTGATTGCAACATCTGGGAAAGGACCCCTGATACCTTGCATAAGAAAAAGGGCCAAATCAAAAGTTTATCAAGGTGTCATCACCCCCTTCTGTTCACTTACTACAACCAAACTGATCGAATTCACCCACCTCAAAAACAACCAACAGACCTCATTGACAGAGGTCAGTCAGTCTCCTCATGGCTTTTCCTCAAATCTGATCTTTGACCTATTGAGGAGCTTAGAGGTGTGTGTGTGTGTGTGTGTGTGTGTGTGTGTGTGTGTGTGTGTGTGTGTGTGTGTGTGTGTGTGTGTGTGTGTGTGTGTGTGTGTGTGCGTGTGTGTGTGTGTTAGTGCTGGTGATGGGGGATGTCAGGTCTCACTGAAGTATCTGAGGTGAGACTGTTTTCCCTCCAAACACAGGACTTCCCATCTCCTTTACGCTCTCTCTTTCATCTTAATGTGATCAAGTATTCCATTTTTTTTTGAAGACTTTACTTTCCCCATCTCCACTGCAATTATTTTGTTTTATCATACTGTACTCCTTCCATATATTTTGGCCCCTTCAACATCAGTTTTCTGGTGTGTTTTTTTTTCCACCCATGTTTTTTTCCCACCATTTCTCTTTCATTCTTTGCTTCAGTCCCTTGCTCCTTCCATTTTTTTTTCCATTTCAAATGTAATCCAAGTGTAGCCAGGCCAGTGGTTCAGTGTGTTGCCGGGTCCAGAAATGCCACTCAACGGATGATTGATGATGATAATGATAATGATGATGAAGAGGGTCAGTCCACTCATCCTGGAAACCACAATGCCTTTCCAAGATACAGCTATAGTGCCATAACAATAACAGTGACCACACAAAGTTTTTTTTTTGTATTTACAATTGTGTGCTCAAACGCACACACATAAACACTGCATGTAGAACCAACTGAACACACATGTAAACACAAATGAAAGCACTGTAATAGTGGACACGCAAACACAATACACACTTTAATGTTTTTCAAGGATCCAAACCAAATGTCATTCAAAGTTCGTAGCGACAGTTAGTTGGTCCATCCGAGTCTTTTAACTCTGCCCCCTGCTCCTAATCTGTGATGGATTAATCTGTGGAGGAGAGGTGAAATCTAATCAGAGGAGATGAGCACAGGAAGTGGATTTTGCGTCTTTAGATGTACCCCAGGTCGATAAAGTGAGTGCACTTTGACGGGCATATTGTGTTCACGTTGTTCCCATTTAGCCATGCCAGCGCACCACTGCCAGATACTTGGCAGCAGCTTTGGAAGGAAATAGAAAACAGCCATAATATGTTTATCGGAGACAGAATTGTACAACCTTTTCTTTCGGGCTGTTGTTATTTTTTTTTCTAAGCCTTATATGCTGCCTGCTTCAGGTTTATGGGAAGTAACAAATGGTATTCGACCTGTTTGTGTGTGTGTGTGTGTGTGTGTGTGTGTGAGCGTGTGCGTGTTTGTGCGCATGTGTGTTGTTTGTGTGTGTGTGTGTGTGTGTGTGTGTGTGTGTTGAACCTGGCAGAATGAGTGGTTGTAGGTCTGGCTCTGTTTACAGGGCCTGTCACAGCCATTCATTGCGTGTTAGCATTTAGCATCTAGCATGTTCCACTGAAAGGCCATTATATCTTTAGCTTAGCTGCTTAGGTGTAGTTTACTGAGCTTGTCACAACCGTTCAGTCCTATCGAAGCCACTGTGGGCCGCGGCCAAGTCCCTTGTGTGTGTTTTTTTGGTCTGGTGTTGCGCGTAGACGGTGCTTTGCCGGAGCTTATAGTTGAGCATTATGCAGCCAAGTGAGCTGCCAGCTCATGCTAACCATCGTAATGTTAGTGTCTGAGTGAATTAGCCTTCCTGTTAGCAGGCTCTTGTCTGCACAGTTTCAGCCCCGAGGAAACCCCAAGTGTGTTTAGTTATTGGTTCCTGCAATCACAATGAGGGGAGGATTTCATATCACACACAGCTCGTCTGAATGAGGAACATGAGCAGGATTGTTTTTTAAATTAAAAGCCACAGGGGTTAGGAGGAACATAAGATTAAGCAGTGAACAAAGACATGAATATAGTTTGTTCAAAGGGAAACCATATTCTGTATACTAAATGTATTTTGACATAAAGTATAACATGCAACTGATGGTTAATGGATGGATGATGACGTGTTTCCCCCTATTTTTCTCACAGGATGATGAAGAAGGAATATGGGCATGATGACCAACTCCATGGGAATCCTGCATCCCGTTGTTCATCGTGAGTTTTAATTACACGGCATATTTCTTTACTAATTTCAGAGTTAATATACTACATGCCAGTGTGTTGTACTGTATATGCTCCAGATATTTTAATGATCTTCCACACAATAGACTTTTTTCAGTGGGCTTGAGTAACCATTAGCTGGGAACATTGATGATACCACAATAACCACAGCATTACCCAACTCTTAAAGATGAGAGTGTAATAGATCCCGGCTCCTTTTTCCGTTCCTTATGAATATCAGTTGATTCAGTGGTTTATGGCTGGTTTTCTGTGTAGTTCTCATATGCTGGCCCTGCCGTGGCTATATAGGTAGCTGTGGGGTATTAGACCTATACACACCCAGCAGCCTAAAGCACAAGTATCAGGGCCCAGAGGTGATAAAAACGACATGGTGAGAAAAACCAGAGATGGACGAGTCTGTCTCTCCACGCCCCGCCTTTTCAGTTGTAGTAAAGTTTTACCACGCTCCCCCACCCCGTTGTGTGCCAGTGTGTGGGGTAGTTAATTACAATACAACGCAGAACAGTCATGAAGCCCTTTTCTTTTCTTTTTTTTTAAGGCTGCGAGCCGAAAAAGCATAAAATAAAGAATGCAGAGTCATAAAGGATAATTCCTGTTTTGGGGGTTTTATATCGAAGCCCCCCATAGACTCAGGATGCCTTTGAACATAAACATGCGGAAAGAGGTCTGTGCGGCGAGGGTTATGGTTTGGTTAGAGCTAATACAAGTGCAATTCAAAGAGAAAAAGATGGTAGAGAGAGAGAGAAGGGGAAAGGGAGAGGGTGTTTAGGCCTATGTATTTATGTGGGAGTCAGAAAACCAGGCAGCATGGTATACTCATAGTTTCCAGGGCATCTCATTCTTTTCCCCCAGTAATCCACAGGTGGACCATCACAAGCAAAATCTGTCTCTAACCTCAATGACTTAGTCGTTGTGCACTTTGCCCTCGCGCCACTTTTGCGATTAAGAGTCCTATGGCTTGTGTGTGAGTTAATGGTTAGGTCTTCGTGCAGTGCAAAGCTTTGGTGTGTTTAGCTATGATATTTGTGTGTGCATATGTGCATGTGAGAATGTGTATGCAAGAGAGCATTGCTGAGCTATACAGTGCCGGAGCAGCCCGCATAGCCTATAATCCAGTCCATGTGTGCTGAGAATGCAGTAGTGTCAGGATTCACCGTAATGAAACAGACCACACTGCCCTCTTTCTCCCTCTCTTTTCCATCTCTCCATCTTTTTCCACAACTCCTGTTCTTTCCACCTCTTCTCAGATTTTTAGCTTTCCCCGCTCTAACGTATATTCCTTCAAGGTAAACCTAGAAGTGGACCAATGACTAACCTACGGCTTTGGTATCTCCAATCAGATATCATGAATGAGTGTTCATGCGCTTATGTGTGTATATGTGTGTGTGTGTGTGTGTGTGTGTGTGCGTATGTGTGTATTAGTGCTTCTTATCCCAATCTAATAGAATAAGCCAGGCACATTAGCCTTTAGCGCAGAGTGGTGTTGTGGCTGGCGATATCAGTGCTGCTCATCTATCCACTGCTGTTATTCTGGCAGTGCACAACGCGAGCGCAGCTAACGTGTATTAGCCGTCCTCTATGGGAGAACAGATGGGAGCCATTTAGCGGTGTGTAGCTACAGCACAATAAGGCCAGACCTAATCCCCATATCCTGTCCCTGAGTGAGCCCTCCCTAATATGAGCAAACATAGATGACAGCACCGATAGACAAATAGCCGGGGATCTGTGTGCCTGCGTGCATGTGTGCAGCGTCTTTACGTCTTCATGGCATGCATGTTCTTACGGATAGCGTTGGCTCCCATTGCTCGACTACATTTTGAATTCCACACAAACCTAAGTGCTGAGTTTGAGTTGGAAAGTTTGAGTACCAGGCGTCCAGGTGTGGATTTGTATTGGTTAGCCATGGTTTTGTCTGAGAGGACACCGGGTTCTGATTGGCTCATTGTGGTTGTGTATGTCCTGCTGTTGATTACAGAGGTTTTGTTTACCCTCTTGGCCTCCAGGACCCCCCTATAATGAAATAAGAATGTCCTTTTGGACAAAGAGCACAAGAGAAGGGGGTTGGAGGAAACAGTGAAGGAGAAAAATGGGGCCAAAAGAGTGAAGCAGAGTGGGGGGAAGAGGTTTTCTGGAAACATTATGCTTTTATCCCAACTTGAAGTTATTTGTACTGAATGAAGCGAAAAGAAGCTGAGAGGCTTTCCAAGTGGGGACAGAAATATGTTTGTGTGTGTGTGTGTTTGTGTGCAGGAAGGAGTGAGGCCTTGTTCAGGTTCAAACAAGTCAAGAAGATGGCTTTCATTTGCCCATGCCGTGTGTTCGCGGCTGAATACAGTGTTTGTATATCTGCATTGTGTGTGTCACTAAGTGTCCAACTTTTGTATCCATGGCTTCAGCAAGTCTACAAAAGGTCTCCAAATTTCGTGGGAGACTGAAACTGGACAGCAGATTCTCAATCCCACAAATTATCCGTTAATACAATTTCATCCAAGTGTCATGTTTGTGCTTGAGTCTCGGTTCTACCTTCAAGTCCAAGGGTTCCTTTCAACCCAAACTGACCTAAACGCTGACCTGCCAACTTATGTTACTCATGAACCCAAACTACAGCAACTATGGAAGCAACGCAACCTGTAAATTTTGTTGACAAGACGATGTGACTTATTCTCTTACAAACTGTTAAAGTCAATCAATATGTAGACTGTCCATCTGTATATTTGACTGAGGGGCTTACTGTTGACAAAAAAGAAGAAAGAAAAACTTCAGAGTAAATATGAAGTTCTGTTCATCCTTTTTACGTAACTGGAACTAAGCTTGTACAGACCAGAAAATCAGTGCAAGAGAAATTGCAGCTCATGTCGTCTGTTTGAAGTGACGTCAGTTTTCTGTAACCACAGTTCTGCTGCTGAGAACAGTTTTGGCCTGCAGCAGGTGTGATCACTCTTCACCATGGTCTCCTATCTTGAGGTTGGTAATGAAACCTCAGAACTAAACATTCTAACTGCACATACAACTGATATTGGAAATTAAAAATATTGCTCTGTTATATGTTGGGAATCACCTTCACTGTCTTGTGTTTACAATCATGATCATAACAGTTTACAGCTTGATGTGTCTCTTTTGCGTTCACATTCCTTTTAACAACAAAATATGATGTTTTAAACTTCGGGAATGGCATCTAAACGGCTGAGCAGGCCCTGCCACTTTTTCTGCAATGTGTGCCAGGTTGAATCTCTAGTGTAAACAGCTATTATCCCACGCGTTGATTATTCCAAACTGATGCTAAATATTTTTTTACAAGTCACGTGAAGAAATAGCCATGTTGTCATTGTGTTAATCAATGAACGCATTTGTCTAATGTTAGTATTTTCTTGAAACATGAGCGAAAACAAGATACGGGCTCACACTTATGCCAGTATTCTACACCGTCCATTCGGATCTGTGTGGGAAAATCTAATGAGCTAGAGAAACTTTGGTCAGAGTTTGACTTCCACCTGCGTGTTCGATTGTAAGTGAACGTGTGTGTGCATGTCCATGCACACTTGCGGTGCGATGTGTTTGCAGTGTTTGGGTCTGTGCTTGCACACATGTGTGGCCATGCTGTGCCATGTGTCTTTGGTGACTAGTGAACCACAGCATGAGGGTCAGTAGAGGCGTCTGACCGAGGCCATCCCTCTGTCAGCTGTCAGCATCCTCAGTCTGCGAGGTCAAAGGTGGTTCTACCAGGTTGAACATGAGTGGAGAGGAGTCAATAACTCAGCAACACCTGAGCACTGACATTTGAGAAGGCTGAACATTATCTGTTTCACTGCTTACAGCAACAGCACCTGAATTATTTTCTAAACTCCCTTCTTGTGAAGATGGAAGGTGCTGTTTCCATCTTACTGGTTCAAATACGGAACAATTATTGAAAAGTAAGCATTTTTGAGAACTCTTAAGGCACCAGACACACAACATAAACGACGCAAACTGTGTTTTGTCGCTGGAACATTATGTGCTTATTTGCGTCATACGCACAAATAACGTGAAAATGTGTCTGTTCTTCCTTCCACTTTCTCCAGCAAACCTCCTCTGAACAAACACGCGCGTTTACACACAAACACACACACACACACACACACACACACACACACACACACACACACACACACAGGAATGAATGGGAGGGCCAAATGAAGCAGTTGTGCTACTGTAACTGGGGCTAAAGCTAGTGTCCAAATTCCTCGATCACTTTCTTTCTTCTTTTTGTCTCTCTCCTTTTTCGCCCTGTCATGATACAAATATAGCAATTCGTGTCAAAAAGCACATACAGCGGCAATAGTTCAATCCTCCATTTCTATTTCTATTGGTTATCGTGTCAACGCATCCCAAGCAACCCATGATCTTTGTAAATCAGGCCAAGAATATGGCATAAATGGCACAAACTAGGAAACTCAGCGTGTGAAAGGAACTAACCCCAATCCCACAGTCTCATTTGCTTGCAGCAGTTGCACGGTGGCATCATGATTGATTTGACAAAGACATATTGGTGTTTAAATGCCATGCACAATATCACCCTTAAGTAGTTAAATGAAGAGCAGCGATAGAGTTGCTCTGTCATTGTCAGCATGTGAAGCTGCAGACAGACAGGACCCAGAGACTGAGGATGAGGAGGCGGTGGTGGGGGGAGGAAGAGAAGGAAGGACCGGCAATCATTGTGAGGCAGACAAGTTAATTCATGTTTTTTTGTGGTTTTCTTGAAGTTGTATCATGTAGAGGACAGTTAGACACCTGATGTGCGGATCATAAGGCTGTTTGTCTAGGTGAGCTCCCTTTCCCAACCCACAACACCCTCATTACACACGCCAAGACATGGCCACACGCACAGTGCAATTCATCGTGCAAGCCTGCAAACGTACAGAAACGAGGATGACTTTGTAGTTCTGGTTCTGCTATAACAGGCAAATCCCTGATCCTCAGTGATTATCCTCGCAGAGAAAATGAACATGTGCGCATGTTCATCTGAACAAAAAGAAATCCATTGCTAATTTCAGACGTGAACTGGACATTTGCTTTCTCACATACAGCCCTTCTGGAAAATTTCAAGAAAATGTCCGTACTTCAGACCACGTCTGAAAGTAGCTTTGGCCGCCAAATCAAGCTCTGCTGTCCGCTTGAGCGAGGCCAAGATGGGCGATTCTGGAGCCTGTCATCTAACAGTGTTTACAGGCCTTTCTGTAATACAGCCAGACAACTGGGAACAAAACAGGATCTGTCCAACATTATCACTGATCATGCTGTCTAGTGCCTAAAGGTTATTTTACTTTTTAAAATGAGTTCTGCTTGAGTATTATGTCAGGATTTCATTTTATTAGCACTTTAGTTCCAGTATGGTTTTGGAGCTTTTGGCTTTTAATGACACCCACCATTCAAGAAATAATTTCACTCCAGCTTGTGTCATCTCGTTCTGAGTGCTCTGACCTTTCCAGCTTTTATTAAAGCATGATGCGACGACGTGGTGGTCAAGTGTTCTCCCAAGTTGTGCCGGTCTGGCATTGTTGGCTAACTTTTAGGCAGGCGTCTCTTCTTTTAAACACATGACCATGTAGGAAGTTGTGGGCAGCTTTGACATTTGTTGGGTTGTTTGGTTTAAGTGCACAAACACATCTGCCAGAAGACAATACGCACTTACTTTTGTTTCTTGGGTATGTAATTGAAATGACGCTTTAGTGCTTTCTCATTTATGACCACTAAGTCTCTGGCTCTGACTCATAATCTCAAACATGCTCCCCTTTTGCACGTCACATTTACCCTTGAATAATGGTCTTATCCTTATTGGGGCATATCACATGAAAGTGACATGACTCTTTAAACTATTAGTAAAGCATTCAAAGTTTAGATACAGTGCATCAGTGAGCAGAAATACTTTAACTGAACTAACTCATCCTCTCCTCTCTGTCTGAACACGTCAGGTGTGACTCAGTCCGTCTGTAAACTCCTCTCTGGTTTGCTCATTTCTGCAGAAATGGCCCAGGCAGCCCCCGGTCATAAATCAGTACACCTCAGGCTGTCGTGATTTCTCACTCCCCTCTCTCCCCCTTTCTTCCTCTCCGCTTTAGTCTTTATCAGTTATCTCCATCGCTTCTTCAAAGTTCATTGCCACAAAATACAGAACATCCAAGGATTTTTGTGGTTTGCTCACAGAGACCAAGGTTATTAGAGATGCAGATCTAAATGTTGTGGTGGAAAAGTCATGTTGTTGTGGTCGAATCGGGAAAACTGATGGGATGATTGAATGTTCTGGCGAGGCTGCGCGCGCGAGTGTGTGTGTGTGTGTGTGTGTGTGTGTGTGTGTGAGATATAATTCAAGAAAGAGAGATAGAGATCCTAGCAGGATTATAAGCGTGTTTTGTGAGCTTATGGAGATGGTAGCACACAAAAGCCCTTCCCTCAGGAGAAACTTGCACCTGGGGAGTTGCTTGTCTGTGTGTGTGTGTGCAATGCCTGTATGTGTGTGTGTGTGTGTGTGTGTGTGTGTGTGTGTGTGTGTGTGTGTGTGTGTGTGTGTTTGTGTGTGTCTGTGTGTGAGTGTGTGTGTGTGTGTGTTTGTGTGTGTGTTTGTGTGTGTGTGCAATGCGTGCGGACGTGCATGTCTGTGTGTGTGTGTGCGTGTGTGTGTGCGTGTGTGTGTGTGTGTGTGTGTGTGTGTGTGTGTGAGAGAGAGAGAGAGGGAGAGATAAAGAGGAAAATCAATGTGTATAAGAAAGCCCTCAGCAGGATACTCTGCAGGTCAGATCCCCTGTTCAAGGCGGATTACATCCCAAAGAGAAAGTATGAACATCCACAAAGACTCACTGATGGAGGGAGGTATAGGGATTTGGCGACAGAGAAAAGGGAACCACAGCCTTTTCATTTTAAACCTGTTATTTTGTTCAGACTTCCTGTACACTCTTCTCCGTCTCTCTCTCTTTAACAAATACGCATAGACACATGCACACATGCACTTTAAAAAGCACTAAAACTACTACACAGCCTCAGGTCTTAGGTAAGGCCTCTGCTGTCCCACAAACTGTGTTTTTAACACGTAGACCCTCTCCTAGGCTGCCAATCATAAAACGTGGCCACTGCTCCAAGGCAAAGAGAGATATTCGGGGACAGAGAGAGGGGGGCGGGGGTGGGACGGTTGCAGGTGCTTAAAAAAAAAACTACAAGATTCACACCTGCTGATCACAACTGATACTGTACCACTCCCTTAAAGGGTATCATACCAGGAAAAATACAGCAATTCTGTTCACTGCACACAGATAAATGTAGACACACATAGGCGTATATACTCTAATAGAATGCAAACATGTATGATCAAGATTGACACTCACGGAAACGCTGCGGTAGAGAAACAACACTTCATATATTTTAATAAGTAATAGCACAAGGAATTTGACTATTTTCTTTCCCTATTTTAGAAACACCAGAGCTGCTATCGGACACTCCTTGTAGAATTGAAAAGGAAGGCTAACAGGAATTTACCTGTTTCCTCCCACTGAAAGTTATCCCAGTGCGCAGTCAGCGGAGAGGCTTCATAACCTGGGCTATCGCAGAACTACTGTAATAACATCAACAACCTTTGGACTGCCACTCAACATTTAGGAGCTGACCACCAATTAGGCCTTGTATAACAGTAGGCTGCAGTTTATTTCTCACACTAGCGCAACACTTTCCCTCAGGTCTACACTTCTAGGAAGTCTGTAAAAACTGAGATGTGCTGCGTTGCCATTTGTCAAAACAGCATCATAGATGATATTTTGCAGTGAAATTAGTTATGATAGCTTGCTTGTTATAAAATATTAGTGACCTTTTCGAGCCTGCATGTTTATTGAATTTCAAATTCCCAAAATGGGTCGCAGGCGTACGGCTGCAGGCTACCCATATGACATGGGTAGTAAAAAATGTAAAGCCCCTGAGTCTAAAGGCTACAGAATAAACTTCTCATTTGGGCCCAAAGCTTTTAAAAAAAAAAGAAGGAAAAAAAAAAGTGTATAAACCCCTGGCCTGAGCGAATGTTAGTCGGAAACCTGGTATGTTTTTCAGCCAGGTTGAGTTTTCCAGTGAAACCTTAGAAAAATATGCCTCTCTTTCTGTCACTAGATCAGCTCAGACAAGCAGATTAGTGCTGTAGCTGCTCTGTGTGTCCCTCGCAGCTTACTGTATGTCACTGCCGTAATCCTTGTAATCAAACCAATGGGTCAGGCTACTCAACAAGTGTGTCTTTCCCATATACATGTATGCACTCGTGCCCACATACGCACATGCATACAGCTCGTTTCGATGTGAAATTGAAATCTCTCTCCTTCTCTTTCGTTCTCTCTCTCTTATCTGGACTTGTGGAAAAGCCACAATGTACGATGACATTCAGCACAGGATTAAAGCCCATGTAAGACCCTCCTCGGCTTTCACTGCTGCTGCCAAGAGGGGATCTTTACAACCACACACTCTCAGGCAACCCTGTACTCACACTGGCAGAGACACAACTGCACGCGCACACACGGACCAATACTTTATGTAGGCAAGCACAGTTGTGTGCGCATACACACACACCCCACATTCACAAATCCTTACAGTTACTAAGCATGTTGTCCTCTTGTTACTCCAGACGAAGGGAAGTCTGCCTCCTCAACCAACACAGTCATGCGCACACACACACGTCACACACACACAGACACACTGACATCCTTTACTCCCGCATCCCACATCTATCCTCCTCGCTTTTCTCTCTGACACAAGGGTAGCCTTGCCACGAATGAGCCAAGAAACCAATTCCATCTGTCTGTAATGGAATCATGGACCCCCACCACCCCCAACATACATGGACACAGACGCACACATACACTCTTACTCTGTGCACCACTGTTGCCCGGATGGACAAAGAGATGAGTAGTTACAGTAGAGAGAGGGGATAGAGACTCAGGGTAGATTGAACACAGACTCCGGGGGTTTTAGTCGTTCCAAGGCCAGACATGGTCAGGGCCTTAGTTATATGATGCTGCGTATCTAGGTCATGTTGTGTGTATGTGTCTTATTTTTTTGTGCATACCTCCGGGGGTTAGTTGGCTGGGTCTGGAGAGGATTCTCATTGGAATGCGTTCTGATTGGGCTAGACAGCGATCCTTTTCTGATTGGTTGTTTATCCTGGGGCTTCCACTTTCAGGGTTGCTTTGAATCAGTGCATCTCTGTCGCTCGCTCTCCATTTCTCTCTGTTTCTTTTCTTCTCTCTCTCTCCATCTTTATATCTTGCATAGTGCCGCTGGCTGTGTGTTTGATGTGAATGTGTTTGACGGGCTAAAACAGAACCAGCAGTGGGCTGTTGTGTGTTTCTGCCGAGCCAGCAACGCTCAGTTTGGAGAGGGTTGCCCACAGTAACCTTAGGTGCTAAGTGGTCAGTTACACTATGCCTTATCAAAACTGATTTGTTCTGTTGATTTACAGAGTTAGAGGCGGGTTTTGCATCTAAGGCCAAACATTGTCAGGGTTTTTTTTTTCTACTAGTACGAATATGTTATCTGAGTTACTTTATCAATACGAAAACCTTTGAGAAATATTTACACATTTTTATGCAAAACCCTTTAATCATTTTAGAAAACAAGCAAAAGCCATCAATGTTCTTATGCCAGCAGTATAGTTTCATGGAGAACACTGCCCAAATACCTTTTTTTAATTGATATTACCAGGAAGTCTCCTTACATATGTTATATCTTCCGCAAGAGACCTAACCAAAATGGTAGTATAGAGGAGTAAAATAGGCAAAGATCAAAAATGATGCCACCTTAACTCGACAGTTTACTTGATGCTATGAACACATTGACAAAAGTGGGATTTAGTTTGTTGCCAGATTTATAGTGCTCACTGATTGATTTGGTGGCTTTTGAACACTATTGGCATGAAGAGACCACATGAAGAGGAAATTAACATTTGAAATGGGGCACCAAATGATCCTCTTGTAGCTCCAACACTGCCATCACCCTCCTGTGATAAAACTCAATGTTGAACATTAAGTATGGTAGTGAGAGGTAACTCGACAAGATATCTTGATTATTATTACTCACTAAAAGCAGAGCTGGGCATGGCAGGATAAAACCAGTCATCAATAGGTGCTATTGTACTTTAGCTCCACTCTCCAGGAGTGGCCTATCCTGAGCATGTATGCAGCAAGGCTTCAACCCTGCAGCTATGGGATTAGCTCCACTGCTGGGTGGTCCTCTTCCTGCTGATCTCAGAACAGCATCATAATTTACTGCACACTCATTCGAGGTTTCAGGATTTCGTATCCGGTCAGACCACTGAGGTTTGTGTCTGAACATTACAAGCTTTTTGTACCAGATATTTGACTATATTAACATTTTACGATTGTTTTGTTTAAACCGATGATGACAGAGAAGCCTCGAGGTTAGGCGAAGGTCCTCGCGACTTGAAGGTTGTAGAACTGAATCTCCAGTCTGGTTTGGGAAAAGAAGGCTGGGTAAATGGTTTCTGTTTGAACTCAACTGCTCAGTGGCCAAGTCGTGGTTGTATTATTATTATTATTATTATTATTATTATTATTATTATTATTATTATTATTATTATTATTATTATTATTATTATTATTATTATTATGTCAGACCAGAACTCGCAAGCTAAATTGTACATGCTTGCTGTGGCAAACAGCGGGCGGGACAGGGAATAGTGTGAACTGTGTTGCAAGCACAAGTTAGCCAGCGAACAATAGAATTCCACATTGAAAATGATCGATGTTGTTATCAAAAATCAGTTCCTCCTGGATAAAAGCTCAGTGTCACCCTTTATCTAAAAAAAAAAAAAAAAAAAGGCCTGGATGTTGGTGATCTCCGCTAATTTGCTATTTGGAAGGAGGCACGGTCAGCCCACAAGATGAACTGAATGAAATGTAAGTTGAGTGTATCCTGTGTGAATTGTATCAGGTAGGACAATACAACTGTGGAGGTGAGGTAAGGTGTTGCTGGCGTTATTAATCTTACTGGATGGATTATGGTTAGGGGGAAAAGGCAGATTTGTAATGTTTATGGCAAGTGTGTCATGTTACATAGAAGAGTCATAATCAGCGGCAATTAGCAGCTCGGCGTCATGACCATTAGTCATTAGTTTTTTTCTCTCTTCCTTGGTTTCCGACCTTGTCTTGCATCCTTGAACTCACCAGCATTGGGCGGTTTAGCTGGTTGTTATGGGGACAGAACCCTGGTTGGCATTTCACAGTCACACACACACATGCACAGAGCCAGCACATGTTCTCCATAACCGAAAAATCCCAGAGACAGACAGGTAGTGTGACAGGAGTGGAGATGTCGGAGGCCTGGCGTTCTCCCCACCTGAAGTGATGGGAGCGGACAATGTAAACACTCTGTCATACACATAAACAAGGCCCCGCTCCGATTTCACTGCACATGTAGAGAGTGCTCACCCTCTCTTTTATGGCAAAAGTATTTGTGTAATTTGTTTATGTGAGATTCCATAGCCCTAATGGGGAAATGGCTTTTTCGGCATCACACTACACCTGAGTTCAATTTCACTGGCTCGCTCACAGACAGATTGTAAAGATGGCATACCAGAGCAGACGCAATCTGTCTTTCTCTTCCGCGTCTCAATTTAATTCCTCAGCCTTCCTCTGTTTCAGTCACATTTTTTCTCTCACTAAACCCTCCCCTCTCTCTCTCTCTCTGTCTCTCTCTCTCTCTCTCTCTCTCTGTGTTTTTATCTCTCTTTCTCTATGTGAAGAATTGCAAGACATTTTCAATAACAGGTAAATGAGAGCAGTGTTGCGGCAATTCATCTGTTTCATCAGACTTATGCTTTGTGACTGATAAGTTAAACTAAGAGTAAAAAGTTGATTTGATGGAATTTTCTTCAGAGATATTTCACTAGAGGAATTTGTGAACATGAACCAAAAATGTGACACATGCTCCGAATTAGCGAGAGCTCCTAACCAATAAAAAACCTTTCAGCTGGAATAGAAAACCATAATGTGTGCACGTGTGATTTTGTGTGTGCCATTCTGCGTATACATATGTTCGGGTCAACACAAAAGAAAAACAAAAAATCGTTTGGGGAATATAATCTAAACATCCGCTGCTGGATAAAACCAACATTCGCAGTATTTATTGTTCGATTGCTAATACTATTCCCTAGCCCACTATTTTTGAGCCAAACAATTTGGCACATGCACACAAACATGTTCATCCTTTGCGAGCTTCAACCTTCTGGTACTCTGGTACAGCAAGACACCATGTGTTTGGCAGCACCAATAACCGTGGTGGAGCAGAACCTTCTGCACCACAGTTCAAATGAAGTGAAGTGCATGCCAGGGAACAAACATGTGTTTTCTTTGTTTTTTGCCTTCTAATTACATATACACATAGTTATTTCACTCGCTTGCATGTTTGTGTGTGCGCGCGCGTGTGTGTGTGTGCGTGTGTGTGTGTGTGTGTGTGTGTGTGTGTGTGTGTGTGTGTGTGTGTGTGTGTCTGTTTCCCTGTTGTAATGCAAAGCTTTCTGTCTGGAGCTGGTATGTTTCACAGCATGCATTCCATTCAGACTGACTGTTTGCTTAGGTAATAACTAGGCTTAGTCATGATATGTTTGTCAGTGTGCATATATAGGTGTGTGTGTGTGTGTGTGTGTGTGTGTGTGTGTGTGTGTGTGTGTGTGTGTGTGTGTGTATATGCATTTTAAAGCATCCCTCCCATGCGTTTTACACGTTTACACATAAAGACAAACCTGTCCCTTTGAACTTGGACACAAGCCGTCCACCCTTGGATGGATGCTTTTGTGCCTCTATTGTTGTTTCTTTCGCCCCTTTTATTCCCAGATTTCCGTCTGCTCACTCAAAATGGCAATAAGAATAACTTTGACTCTTAAAAGAAATGTACTTCAAAAATGTTGCCTCTGTGCAATAAGTCCAAATACACTGAGTGGTGTTAGTCACATACTGATAAGACCTCATTGATCCTGTGGAAGGGTTTGAAGTAACAGTCACACACATACAGAGACCTAAACACACCACCTACTGAGAGTATTATTTCCCTCCCATACCAGGGGTCAACAGGGGCCAATAATTGCCAGATCAGCTAAGGGGTTGCCAGTTCGAGTTGTCCCCCCCCCCCCCCCCCCCCCCCCACACACACACACACACACATTGAGATCACAAACAGGCGGTTTTATCAGTGATGTCAGCTGTAATGTAAGCTCAATCAGCCCCATACTTTTGCCTCATCCTACCACTACACACACATTATCACCGGATGTACTGATGTCAGAGAGGAAGGGGGGGGGGGGGGGAGGAGACAGATTAAATTGAGTGTCTGTTGGATGAAGCAGAGAGGCGTTCAGAATTTTTTGTTCTTTAAGCAGTTCAGTCATCCGTTTTTGTGTGCTGATCATCATGCCGCAAAATAACTTCCCTGTTGGAGGTCCACCTTTGTTGTTGTGTGTGTGTGTGTGTGTGTGTGTGTGTGTGTGTGTGTGTGTGTGTGTGTGTGTGTGTTGGTGAAATGAGACAACATACAGTGACTTTATCACAGCAAAGCAGAAAAAGTATTAACAACTGGTGAAAGATGTTATGTGGACATTTCTCGGATTCCCTTTTGGTGGAAAGAAAAATGGGAAGAGATGAGAGAGAGAGGGGAGATGGTAAGACAAAAAGGGGGGGGGGGGGGGGGTGAACAGAATAATGAATAGCTATAGATATCCCTGTGGGTTCTAAACTGCGTTGCTGTTCAGTGATCAGTCTAAGCCCCCGTGTAGTCCTTCTCTATCATCGTTTTGTGGCAGTTTTGAATTTCCAAACACAGGAAGTGTTGCTTGATTCCCTCTTTCTTTGTGTCTGAAGTGTGTGTGTGTGTGTGTGTGTGTGTGTGTGTGTGTCTGTGTGTGTCTGTGTGTGTCTTTCGCTCCTCTTACTCTTTCTCTCACTCCGTCTCCCCTCTCTCTCTCACATTCTCACACGTATATACAGATGTGGGATAGTTGTTTGCTATTCTTGCCAAACAAAAATGCTTTCTTCTCTTTGTGACCCGCTTTGGTGTTACCTGACAAGTGTGTGTGTCAGTGTGTGTGTGTGTGGGTGTGTCGGTGTGTGTGTGAGAGAGAGAGAGTGAGCAGCGAGTGCTAAACCCAGTTCCTTGCCTGAGTGCTGCAGCAAAGGCTCAGGTTGACAGAGAGGATTGAAATTGTCATTCCTGGGATTAACCATAATGAGCCAGATTGACAGACAAGACAACATTGTACACCTCCACAGACACGCACACTCCAAACGTACACACAGAAAGGTACACAGGCAATTATAGAGAGGTGTATCAAAGTGCTGGGATAAGCCCCTGTTTGAACGCAACGTGAACAGGCCATTCCATCACTGCCTGACACCTCTACTAGGAGGGAGAGGGGATTACTTGTCTTTACTTTCACTGTATCCTTCCTGTTTTTTTTTCTTTGTGCCTCTTTCCCGCTCCTCTCTCTTAACTGTTTCCTACTTGTGAGACTGAGTTTATGAACTGTGCTGGAGCCCCCGGGTGTCAGACTCTTCTGGCTTGCTGTACATTCCTAAAGATGGTTATGACCGATGGGCATATTGCAGTAATATTTCGTCGCCATGGGATTGGACTGAGTTTGTCCCAGTCTCAGCTAACGGGTGCTGGTGTAGTCAGAAAGCGCCTGGTTTCCCTTATTATCACATCGCTGCTCGTCATTTGTTCAGATTATTTAAAACGTATCGGATATTTTACAACCATTATCTGGGTTGTCTACATAATGTTGCAGGAGATATTTATCATATATACTTTTTTTAAATAGCTGAAAATAGCAAGCAAAACCCTCATACATACTACATACAGAGAAAGAGAGAGAGAGAGTATCAGAAATATATTTACATCCACCTCGGTTTTAACTTGCATTCTTTTGATTTCACTCATTTACCTGTTTGTCAGGTTTGGGTCCGGAATCAGTGTGTGCCAGAGAACTTCAAAGAAGATCAGAAGATCTTGTCCATTTTTAATCTATAACTGCCAAGTGGCAGCTTACAATCACTGTCCAATCAGATAACAGCTGATAAGTGTGGCACGGAGCAGTTAGCTCGGCACCCACCAAGCCCTCCTGGCCGAGCTGCAGGCTTGTCAGCGCAATGTGCACTTGAGGCTTTGCAAGATTCTTTGAGAAGGATGATCAGCTTTCATCTTATCACTTTGCACAGTGACACAGGCTTCAAAGAGCACTGGTCATTTTTACTGGCACTGCAGCATGTGTGTGTGTGTGTGTGTGTGTGTGTGTGTGTGTGTGTGTGTGTGTGTGTGTGTGTGTGTGTGTGTGTGTGTGTGTGTGTGTGTGTGTGTGTGTTGTGTTGTGTGAATGTCTATGCGAGCTATTGACACATTCCCAGATTCCCAGAAAGCTGTTCCAGGCTCTAGGACTGTGTTTAATGAAGGCAAGGGCATGGCTTCAAAGAGCTGCAATCCAATCTGCATGTGTGCAGATGTACACACACACACACACACACACACACACACACACACACACACACACGCTCGTGCACTCATGCACTCACCAGACACATACACATACACCTCTGCCGGTTGGAACGAAAGAAAGGGTTTGAACTCAATCTCTCAGTACACAGTCCGTGTAATTTGGCAGCGCAGCCTTCATACGACGACTGAGAGACACAGATGGATATCCAAGAATCTTGAATTTGTGGGAGAGGGAGTGAACAATCAAAAATAAAATTCGAAAAAAAAAATGTCATCGGTTCGTCTGTCGTCAAACTCAGAGGCTCACTAATAAATTTATACATTTTTTTTTTTTTTTACAAAACATGATTAAGTTTAAATACTACAAGTCTTCTGTCTCGTGTGTGTTACTGCTTGTCTCTGTGTCAATATATCTTCTGGCTGATCCAGTACACAGATACAGTAAATTTATATATTGAGTGTGACGTGCTCAGTTGCAGGAATGATGAAATCCCTAATGGGCAAATATTTTGAGAACTGAAATACAAAAAGCGTAGAGCTGGAGGGAACCTCATTCCAAATAATATTGCTGTCATTTGTATCAGTCGCCTCACACTCACTAGATTGTTGCTGTCAGCCGAAGAATTCCTCTTTCCCAAAAGGCAATTTTCCAGGATGAAAGATAAGATTCATGGTCTCACATTTAGATTGATGCTTGTAACTCTTAAAGACTGGAACATGAACATTTCTAAAAGTTTCAAGATATTTTATGAAAGCACCAGAATGTTTTTCCTCTGGTTGGAAACATGAGAGCGTCCCGGACTTAGGACTGACCCTCAAACCATTTGTTGGAAAATCCTTTGCGCTGCAGGGTTTATGAGTGCGTATATGTTTTTTTAAGTTTGGATGTTTTAATGTGTGTGTGTGTGTGTGTGCGTGTGCATGTACGTGTGCGTGTGTGTGCGAGCGCGCGTGTGTGCGCGTGCTTGCGTGTTGTACTATTGCACATACGTAACTATGTGCCTGGTGCTTTTGAGGCGTGTTAAGGTGTATTTCTGTCTTTGATGTTTGGCATTGGGTTTATGAAAAGGTTGGTTTTTAGTGGCATGATTTTTTTTTTTTTTCTTCTTTCCTTTTTTTTCAAAGTGTCTGTGCATGTGTGTCGGCCGGCAGGGTGGATTCTGGTTCACCTTGCACTGGCCACCTGTAAGCCATCGACAGAAATTAGCCTCTTTGGTCTTGATGGGTTGCAGAACAGAGAAGGAAGGGGTGGTGAGAATGTGGTACGAGGGCTGTTGGGGGAGGTTTTGAAGAGGTGTGTGCGTGTGTGTGTGTGTGCGTGTGCGTGTGCGTGTGTGCGTGTGTGCGTGTGTGTGTGCGTGTGTGCGTGTGTGTGTGTGTGTGTGTGTGTCAGAAGATATTCAGAAGGTCCATTTTCCAAACTGCATGCTCACTGTGCCATACAGACATA